>NC_045162.1:26795939-26820939 GCF_900700415.2 Clupea harengus | reverse complement strand
AAAAACGACCGAAGGCCAAAAATCAAAGAGCGTTATGACATGGACAAAACCCGTCCCAGTTAGCGTTCCATCACTAATCCAAACAATCCAGAAGATTCTTTCGCAGTAATAACACATTTATAGATATTTATATCTTGCACACTTCACGTTTGTATAACAGTCATGGGAATGTATACTTTGAGGTGTGGGTGTTGTTGATTGATAGTGGGCTAGCCAGGCCCCTCTGGTCCCTGTCTTGGTTGTGTGTGTGTGTGTGTGTGTGTGTGTGTGTGTGTGTGTGTGTGTGTGTGGCGAGGGTCGGGCATGTTGCTGCCGGATCACACTCACTTACGCCGCTCGGGAGAGACCCATCTCAGCATCCCCTCTGACACGCGGGCGGCCACATTACCATAATTGGCTTTTCTACATGACGGGACAGAGGAAATAATAATGTCATTTTATTTACAGCCCTTGTGTGTCCAACCCCCTCTCTCCACTCTTCTCCTCTCCTCTCCTCTCCTCTCCTCCCTTTCTCTTTCCCTCCTCCTCCTCCCGCTGCCTTTATTCTCCTCTCATCTCCTCCTGTCCCCCTCTCTCACCTCTCTCTCACTCAAGCTCCCTCCTTCTCTCTCACTCTCTCTCTCACACTCTCTCTCTCTCTCTCTCTCTCTCTCTCTCTCCCTCTCTCCCTCCCACGCTCTCGTTTCTCTCTCCATCCGTTCTGCCACACCGCACAGGTCAAGCAATGGCTTTTTGATCAGCTGCTGTCCAAAGCCATCAGAGGCGAGAGGCTTGTAATGGAGGCTGGGGTGACAAACGGAATCTGGGGGGGAAAGAAAGAAGACGACCCCCCCCCGCTTTCCCATTAAAATGTCCGCTAAACGGCCCCCCGGTTCCACCGTGCTCCGGGGGGGGAAGAAGCGAGGACTCGGCCCATCTAAATGACATGACTGAAAGGAGCCCGTATTGGACATTAGTGCTGCAAATGACTGCGGTGATTGCCCTCCCTTTTCCCAAAATCACCTCAAATAAATAAAGAAATGTGGGTAAATAAAATAAGGCCGGGGGAAATGGGGGACCGGGGGGGTTCCCTGTGTGGTCTCATCTTCCCTCTCTCTCTCCCTCTCACTCTTCACTCTCTCAGTTCTCTCTCTCTCTCTCTCTCAGTCTCTCTCGCTGGTGTCCCCTGCTTTTCGACCGGATATCTTATCTAGTTTGTTTGGGTTTGACAGCAGCCAAATGGCAAGGCGCTGTGAGCTTGACAGAGAGTGTTATTGATTTAACAACCAGCTGACTCGTGCAAAAAAAGAAAAAGAGACTAGAGGAAAGAGGGGGGGGGAGAAAAGAGTGGAGAGAAGAGTGAGGGAGGGGGAAAAAAGGAAAGGAAAAGAAAGGAGATAAAGATGGTCAAGTGTCTTACAGAAATGGGATATTCAAAAGCCAATATTGTGACCATGCGGTTTGGGGGAAAAAAATGAATGCAGTCTTTCTACGGTTTCCAGAGGTGTATCATTTGGGGGGGGGGGGGGGATAGTTGCACCCCGTATGTGTGTGTGAGGGAGTGTAACGCCATGCCAGAAGCCCACACGTCTGGGGCACACCCAGAGAGAAGCACAGAGCACTGTCAGTCAGTCTCATTAATTATAAAACTCTGTTTCACCCCTGGATCTGCCTGTCCGTGTGTCTGTCTGCCAGCCGACCACCCGAGCGCTTCTTTAAGGACGTTAGGGCGCATACCAAAAAATCAACAAAATAGGACATGGCGCCTTGTTCCCGGGTCCTGCCGGATGGCTGTTTTTAAGCGGACATGTGAGCGTTAAAATGTCACGGTGCTCACGCGAACGTGGCGGATGAAAAATTTGGCCCGTCCGTGTGGCCTGACCTGGGCTGGCGCGTTGGTTTAGTTGCCCGCTGCTTGTGACAGCTAGTGGCGGGTCGTGGCGCGCCGCCGCTGTCTCCTGTCTGGTTGAGCGCCGGGTGTCCGCGAGCAGAAGTGACAGGCGCTTTTTTCGCCCGCGCAGATGGTCCTGCTCTCAGCCATCACCCTCACTCCCTCTCTCTCCCTCTCTCTCTCTCTCTCTCTCTCTCTCTCCCTCTTTCCACCGAGCTGACATGATGGACAGGACGGCACGTAGCTACACGTCCCCCCCTCCCTCCCTTCCATCCCTCCCTCCCTCGCTCCCTCCCCCTCTCCTCCGCTAGCCCCCGTTTCCATCCTCCAGCACATCACTCCCACACCTCCCACCAGCAGCCCTTCGATCCAGCACAACACACATTCAGTCCCCGAGTAGTCCATTCGCCTGCTTTCTCTCTCCGGTCCCTTTCCCATCAGTACTTTTGTTCAGCCCGGGGAGAGCAGGGATGCTGGCCATTGTCTGCAGGTGTTGTTGCCACAGCGATAGAATTTCGTAGGGTTTTGACAGACAGGTGCCCAGTGGTCTATGCATAGTGTTGTTCTGGAATTAAAGTGTAGAAATGTAAAATGTTGAAGGAGCTGTACCATTCTTGACGATGCTCGACTTGGTGTACAACACAAAAGAGGACACAGACACATAACCACGGAGTCCACCGTGATATATATTTGATCACAGTACAACCACTGAAAACAGTGCTGGGCATGAAATGTATTCATGCTCTAAATCACAGAACTTTGTGGTATCCATAGTGATAAGTCATTGACTACCCCCAGAAACATATGACGCTTGAACATGGAAAGACAGTGCTTGTGTCCAGTCTACTTCTATGATTAAGTATGAGCAGGAGTATATGTTCTAACGGAGACCTTTCATCAGCACATCTGGGGTTATAGGGCAGTATGAAAAAAAAAATAGGCCTAGCAGTCAGCTGATGGGATTCAAACACTAGCATAGTAGCCTCGTGAATCTGTTATTCATTTGGAAAAGAGTGTCCTAAAGAAAAGAAGTCCAGGCTCCTGTCGGTGTGTTGAGTCCCTGAATACTTACGTCTGCAAGGGAAATGATTGGAAACGATGGTGGGGAGCGTATTTCAATGTGTTTTTCATGACCATCTGTACATTGTTGTACCTACAGAGCCAGCAGTGAAAACAGAGGCAAGAGAAAACAGTGTACACATTACTATGGTGCATTCTGCCACCATCTCTTAATAGGAACATGTGAACACATGGAGGCTTGCACACACACACACACACACACACACACACACACACACACACACACACACACACATACATACACACCTACACACACACATACATACACACCTACACACACACATACATACACACCTACACACACACACACGTACACACACCTACACACACACATACACACACACATACACACGTACACACACATTCACCCCGATGCAGCTGCTAGCCTTTCTCGCTTCCCCTTGTATCTCTTCTCAGGCAGCAGTAAATGGTGCCAGCATACATACATCAGGTATTATGTCCACTTAGATTATGATATGACAGCTTAGCGTGGTGTTTGAAGCTGACAGCACATCTGTTTCATCAGGAGAGACTGATACTGGCATCTAGGACACACATCTCACCATGGAGGAAGGAGATAAAGGGGAGAACTAAGAGGGCTGTCTTTCCTGTCTCCCTTCCCTCTCTCTCTCTCTCTCTCTCTCTCTCTCTCTCTCTTTCCCCCCTTCCCTCTCCTCTGCTCTCTGCCTCTCCGTCTGTCTCTCTTCGCTCACTCACTCTCTCTCTCTCAAGGCACGTTTTTGTTTTGTTTGTGGGTTTGTTCATAAATGAATTTTTAATAGCAGCTTCAGGCACTGACCATGGTAAATATCAAATGTTTGTTGTGATCGACACAATGCGCTATTTCTTAGATCCTCGTGTCATCCCGTCTGCTGATTACCGTAGTGTAATCTCTGTGTACAGACCTTGGGTCGTGTTTATATGAGCAGTAATGTTTGTGGGTAAAATATGCAGTAGGATCACAGCGTGTATCTAGTCTAAACAGTTCTCACAAAGACTGACATACAGTGTAGCTAAAAAACCGAAATAGGTACAGAGATTGAATATCAGAAAACCTCACGCTAAATGATTCAGTAACTGGAAGAATACGTTGCTAAATACTATCAACACTGTTGTTTTCCGTCATGACAAAATGCTGTTCCTCTTACCTGCCTTAATAATATCTAAAACGAGTTCCAATTGGTGTTGCTGGAATAATAATCTGTTTGATCAGTGCATGGCTGACCCCCACCATTTCTTTGTGTTGTAGCTTATGCGCCAGGAGATGAGCTGAAGGATGGGCCCTGCGATGAGGAGCACCTCCACGATGACGGCCTGTCACTGGATGGCCAAGACACGGAGTATCTCTGCAACGAGGAAGAGGAGGATGCTTTCATGGGCCCCCCCAGTTTCCGTGACTCCCCCCTGAGTAACGGTACCAACCCGGATGCTGGCTATGGCTCCCCCCTCAGTGACACTAGCGACCGCCTCACCGACTTCAAAAGCACGTCCTCCAGAGATGGAGGCCAGGACAAGGAGGAAGGGTCCTGCCGCATGGACACCGCAACCGCAACCGCCACCGCAACCGCCACCACCCCCCTCTCCATCGACAGCAGCAGCAATGCCCTCCATGACAGCTTGGCCCAGATGAAAGCCGTCTATGCAAACCTGATCTCTGATGCGTCCTGGTCCCGCATCGCCATGGACATCATGAAGGCCAAGCCAGAGTCCTCCAGCAGTGCCATGGCCAACTCTCCCGCTGCCCTCGCTATCAAGGCTGTCACCGCCTGCCCCAGTAGCAGCAGTGCTACCAGCAACAGCAGCAGCCATCACAATGGAAAGAGCACTACAGTCAACCTCCCGATGATCAGCAGCGCAAACTGCAACTCAAATGGCCCCCCTACTACAACCACGCATCCCAGCAGTGATGGCAATAACAGCGGCACTGGGGGCTCCAGCAATGGGGCTGGTATTGCCTATGACTGGCACCAAGCAGCCCTGGCCAAAACCCTCCAACAAACCCCTTACCATTTACTGCCAGAGCCTAGTCTCTTTAGCACGGTGCAGCTGTACAGGCAAAACAACAAGCTATACGGCTCTGTTTTCACCGGTGCCAGCAAGTTCAGGTGTAAGGACTGCAGTGGAGCCTACGACACGTTGGTGGGGCTCACCGTGCATATGAATGAGACCGGCCACTACCGCGACGACAACAAAGACAGAGAGCAAGACAGTGGAAAGCGCTGGTCCAAGCCCCGCAAGCGGTCACTGATGGAAATGGAGGGCAAAGAGGATGCCCAGAAGGTGCTCAAGTGTATGTACTGCGGCCACTCCTTCGAGTCCCTGCAGGACCTGAGTGTCCACATGATCAAGACCAAGCATTACCAGAAAGTGCCTCTCAAAGAACCTGTGCCGGCACTGGCGACCAGACTGGTGTCCTCAGCCAAAAAGCGTATGCTTCAGGACTCTCTCATCGCTCCATGCTCCCCCGAGACTGTCCTAGGTAGTGGTGGTGTTCCCACTGGGGACGGTGGGAAAGATGCTAAATTAGCAGGTAATCCATATGTTACACCCAACAACCGCTATGGGTACCAGAATGGCGCCAGTTACACTTGGCAGTTTGAAGCCCGCAAGGCACAGATCCTGAAGTGTATGGAGTGTGGAAGCTCCCATGACACTTTGCAGCAGCTAACTGCCCACATGATGGTCACAGGTCACTTCCTCAAGGTCACAAACTCTGCCTCCAAGAAAGGCAAGCAGCTGGTATTTGATCCAGTGGTGGAGGAGAAGTTTCAGTCCATTCCTTTGCCCCCAACCACCACAAGACTTCCTGTTCCCTCGATCAAATCTCAACCTGTGTCCCCAGCTCTCTCCTCCGGTTCAGAGGAAAAGAAAGAGACACCAGAGGACAGGAGGATGGAGTCAAGTGAGCATGGAGAGAAAAAGATCAAAGAAGAGAAAGACGATGAGAAAAGTGGCGAGAAAACAGAGTCGAATTCCACGTCCTACAAGTACCTTACAGAGGAGGACCTGGATGCGACGCCAAATGGAGGCTTGGACATTCTGAAGTCATTGGAGAACACTGTGTCAAGTGCCATCAGTAAGGCCCAAACTGGTACCCCTACGTGGGGAGGCTACCCCAGCATCCACGCTGCCTACCAGCTCCAGGGAGTTATGAAGTCATCTTCCTTACTGTCGTCATCTGTTCAGAGCGTTCCCATACAACCAGCTTTCAATAGCAGCATGAGAGCCTTTGTGACAGACCCGGGTTCTGTTATCCACTCCCCCAGGAGCCCTTCATCACCGCCCTCACTAAGAAGCAACGTGTCAGCCATGGAAGAGCTGGTGGAGAAGTTGACCGGGAAGGCCTCTGTGAAAAAGGAGAAAGAGGAAAGGGGGGTGAGCGGGGATCGATGCAGGTCCCTATCCTCTGCCAAATCTCCTTCACCCGTGCGGAGAGAGCAGAAGGATGGCATGCTTCCCATGGCCACCACAGCGACAAGGACCAGCAGTCCCAGAAAGGCAGAGTCTGAATGGGTATGCAAGAAGGAGCCCAAAGACAGCCCGGTCGAAACCCCCAACCATGCCAAAAATGGCTCCGACACGTGCAGGTCGCCCATCACCAATGGCAACAGCTTGGGGATCATCACTGACCATTCACCAGAGAGGCCTTTCATTAACCCACTCAGTGCACTGCAGTCAATCATGAACACTCACCTCAGCAAAGCTTCCAAGCCTATAAACTCCACCTCTGACCCACTCTCCATGCTCTACAAAATTAGCAACAGTGTCGTGGAAAAGCCCCTCTTCAACGCCACACAGGTGAAGCAGCCCGAGCCCACCAACCGGTTCTTCTACGAGAGCAATGACCAGCCCATAGATCTGAGTAAATCCAAAAACAGCGGCAGCAGCAGCAGCAACGCTAGCGGCGATGAGCGTAGCGGCAATGGCACTTCCTGCACTCTGGTGAACAGCTCCATCAACGGTAATAGGCCTCTGCTCTCTGGCCTCTCTCTCTCGGACTCGGTTTCGTCCCCGTTGCGGGAGAACGCGCTGATGGACATCTCAGACATGGTGAAGAACCTCACTGGCAGGCTCACCCCCAAGTCGTCGGCCCCGTCCTCCATCTCGGAGAAGTCCGACGTGGAGGGCAGCACGTACGATGACAACCTGGAGGACCTCTCGCCAGTGCAGAAGAGAAAAGGCCGGCAGTCGAACTGGAACCCCCAGCACCTCCTCATCCTCCAGGCGCAGTTTGCCTCCAGCCTCAGGGAGACACCGGAGGGCCGCTACGCCATGACCGACCTGGGGCCACAGGAACGGGTGCACATCTGCAAGTTCACTGGCCTCTCCATGACCACCATCTCCCACTGGCTGGCCAACGTCAAGTACCAGCTGCGGAGAACCGGCGGGACCAAGTTCCTGAAAAACATGGACTCGTGCCAGCCCGTCTTCCTCTGCAGCGACTGCGCCTCGCAGTTCAGGACTCCTTCCTCGTACATCGGCCACTTGGAGTTTCACCTGGGCTTCAGCCTGAAGGACCTATCCAAGATGTCTGCCGATCACCTGCGGGAGCAGCAGGCTGTCTCCAAGGTGATAAGTGACAAACTGGGGTACGGGAGCCCCCTGGCTTCCATGACAACAGCAGACGATGACTCTGGCTCCGGTGCCATTTACCAGTGCAGACTTTGCAATCGGACGTTTGTTAGCAAACACGCCATTAAGCTGCACCTGAGTAAGACTCACGGCAAATCACCAGAAGACCACCTGGTGTTTGTCACGGCACTGGAGAAGCTGGAGAAACAGGAGAAGATGTGAAGCATTCGGGCGGAGGCCGCAGCTATCCACAAATACACTCCAGTGAGAGCCAGCTATGTAAACTGACCAGTTTCATTGCACTAAAATATATATTGATCACATTTACTGCACTGGGCCAAAACTGAGCCGTCAAAAAAAGATAAAGAAAAGAAAAAAGAACGAGAAGAATTTAAAAAAAAAAAACATTCAGTCTTACTTTTGTTGTGAAACCGCCTGACTGGACCATGTCTTTTTATGTTGAAGTTTGTTTGTTTGTTTTTTTTTGCCAAGTTTTTGACATCTTATTTTGTAATGTATTTATATGCTATTTGTCCTGATCTGTGCATGTCTTTTAGTGATGTTGAACAAGTTTTCATTCAATTAATGCTCTTTAAAAATGACTACTGGTGACTATAGTTGTGGATTTGAAAAAGAAACATTCATTTGGAAAGAGAATAACGAAAATAGGACATGAAGAATTTGAAAATGAAATTGTTTAGGTTAAGTGGAAGCCCTTCCGGAAGACTGAAGTAGCACCTTAAAGACAATTTAATTTTGTAAAGAGAACTTTTAAAAATGTTTCAATGACAAAAACAGATTCATTTTATTGATCTTCTGCTTTTTGTTTTTTTAATTATTATTATTTTTGACATTCAACAGCTATATTAACTGAAAGTTCTGATCAGAGGTTGGTTTGTGTGTTGCATTGAGAAAAGGATTCTCCCAACGGTCTGAATAGTTATTGTATTGCTGCTTTTGGTTCAAATCAATCAGTAAGAAGGCATTGCAGTACAGTATGCAAGTTTGTTGTAAGACAAAAAAAAAATAGATAATGTTCCTTTTCAATGTAAAGTATCACTTTAATAGTAATTTTCAAAATGTATGGTTTGTTACAATATCTTTCTATATTGTGCCGCTTTAATTTCAACCCATAGAAGATATTAGTCCGTTATAATGGTTAGTATGGAAAATGTAAAACTCACATGACATATCTTGCCATTTGCAACAGCTCAATGTTATTTGTACTTTAAGATGTGTGCATTCTTTAACTTTTATATTGTCATTTTATATATGAAAATCTAAAAAAAATACCTAAACAAAAAACTGAACACATCCTGTACATAGTTATACGCTGTAGAGACACACATGTTCCCCTCTTTTTTGGAAAGAAGAAAAAAAGCTCCTCTAGCTTGGTTTACAGGAAAACAAATAATTATACTTGCATCCTGTTTGATGCATGATAATGGTGTGAAAAGACATGAGCGATGCACAATGACTATACAGTTTAATGTTTTATCAACAATATTGTAAAAAAAAGGAAAAAAGATCTTTTTAGCGCCAATAACTTTTTCTTTTTCTTTTTTTATTTTATTTTTCTCAATTGTAAAATAAACCCCAAAGCAGTTGATAATGCATTTTTGTGTTTTTATTGAATATCAAAGTTCATTTCATGTTACACCTCCAAACACATATACATAACACAAACACATATAATAATAATAATAATAATAATAATAAAACAAACTGATCTGCAACACATTTATATACAGTATATTGCCAAATGATTGGTGATTGCAAGTTCACGGTCACATAACTACACAAAAATGCGTCGGGCCAGACAGTAAATCTCCTGGGATGTCCTATTTGAACAGTACTCCCCCCAGAAGTTTATTGATGTGTACATGCTTGTCTAAACACATTTGCAGCAGTTGCCGGTGTCTTCTTTGCCACACCACACATCACCCTCTACGTGTGGATTTGGTCACAGGTGTATTTCTATAGTAAAAGCCTCACTTCCAGCTTCCGGTGAGCCTCAACTGGTAAACTTAATTTACTGAATTTAATTAATTTACATCTGGTACAGCCATTTAGAATAAGATTTCTTATTACTGATTATTGCCTCTGATCAATGAATGTAACATACTTTGCACAGTACACAGCACCAGTAAGTTGGACAGGGCATGTCTTATTCAAGGCTGATGCCTCATACATGTAACTGATGACCATGACATCACTACGCCTATTTTGGGGGGGCTTTAGACCCCCTAAAAGTAGTATCTACCACCCACCCCCCTCAAATAAATGTGCTTTATTTAATTAAAGCTATCAGTATATGTAGTTATCAGTTATAATTATCCACGACTGCACTATTGTGTTTCCAATGACACTGGATGGGTGCTAGGAACCATGGGAAGGAATACTGTAGTGTTGCCATTGGCTGTGCAACACACTGCAAGGAGTAGGAACTCCTACCGCTATAGTTTACTCTCTGCTTATAATTGATAGCCATTAATATAATTGATAATTTATCACCAAACTGCAACCTTCTGTGCCATCACTAAACTTTAGCGTTACCTTTCTTATCAGCTAAAATAGTAAGGAAAAAAGGCCTAACTGAAAGAAAAAAAATGACAACATGTTTATTGTTAACAGCCAGCTCTCATTTCTGTTGTAGTTCATTATGCTATGGCTAAAGACGTTACCCTGCATCATGATTCGTTTAGCATAGGCTACAGATAACAGGATTGTTGTAAGTAAAAGAGGTAGCAATCATAACGCAAACTCTTCAGTTTGGTTACGTGGAAATTCTTCATCAGAGGCCGACAAGAGACCTACTGTATATGTGCACAAAAATTGAAACTGCTATTCAAGAAAGCCCCTGTTGTAAGTTGATGGATAGCATTAATAACAGTAGATCCAATCAATGCTGAGATGTTCTGCACTTCAACCTGCCCCAAGTAACTCTTTGTTTAACCAGTTTTATGTACATTGCTTATTACTCTATAAAGTTGCTCTGATGACCGTCTGAGGCTTATTTCAATCCGGGGTGGGTGTGTGTGTGATAATGATAGCTTAGCCCCCCTAACCATAATTGTCTAGTGATGTCCCTGCTGATGACAGTTAAAAAAAAAAATAAAGGATCCAAACAGAAAGACAGTTGTTGAATGAAGGCTAGAACATCCAAGCTTTCAGTGGTGTCTGACGGCCGAACAGTCATAAACTGATGATGGTGATAAACTATTATAAAGGGTTCTTCTTGTGTTGCGAGCCTCATGCTTGGCTTGTGACTGCTCTTTGGCGCACTCGCGCTGAAAGAGCCAGTGTTATCCTACAAGAGTCGACTCCCCCGTCGTTTGTTTCTGTCTTCCTGGAAGTCAACTGAACGTCTATCTCCCCTGCCTGGATCTGGTCTGATGACTATTGACATTAAGCCGATACATAAAAACGGGGGGGGGGAGTTCAACATCTATCAGAGGTTTTATTTTCTTTTTTTTTTTCCCCTCTCTCCCCGCCTCATCTGACAAAGACGAACAGTGTGTGTTGTCGGCGTGATAATAGTGCGTTTTATTGTCCGCCAGATCCCAGGGCTAGGGGGCAAGTCTCAGATGATCTTGGGCTGACCTTTAATCATCAACCCAGCCGTCTCCCAGAGCACACTGGCCCGGGCTCCCACAGGCCTCGGTGCTCTGAGCTGAGTAGGGGCGCACAGAGACACGGGGCGCACAGAGACACAGGGACACAGGGACACGGGGACAAGGGGACACAGGGACACAGGGACACGGGGACACGGGGACACAGGGACACGGCCACACTGCCTCGACAGCAGAACAATGCAGTGTGATGGGGCGCTCCCTCCCACTCCGATTAAGGGCACTCCAATGTGATGGTCAGGAACACACACACACACACACACACACACACACACAAATAAATAAAAGGTACACTAACATAGGGATATTCCATTGAAATGGGCAGGAACACACTCATTCCCACAAACACAAATAAAAAATACACTCACACTTGCATAGGGACATTCTGCTGAAATGGACAGGAGCACACACACACGGACACACACACACACACACACACACACACACTCACTCGAACAAATAAAAAATACACTCACACTTGCATAGGGACATTCTACTGAAATGGACAGGAGCACACACACACGGACACACACACACACACACACACACACACACTCACTCGAACAAATAAAAAATACACTCACACTTGCATAGGGACATTCTACTGAAATGGACAGGAGCACACACACACGCGCACACACACACACACACACACACACACGAACAAATAAAAAATACACTCACACTTGCATAGGGACATTCCATTGTATTGGAAAGGAACACACACACACACACACAGGGATGGGCCCTGTCCAGTGTACAATTACACGGCCATTTCACACGGCATCACCTCTGTGAGTGATACACACATTCATTCACAAAAGAAACACGGAGCCCCTGGATTAGCCTCCGAATGAGGGTTACAGTTTCCTGGAAGGTGGAGGTGGATGATGGTGGGGTGTGTGAGGGGGGGGGGGGGGGGGGGGGGGGGGGTGTAGAGGAAAATAAATAGCACACAGATAAACACGGGACACTTTGAGCTGATTGCAAAGCTCACAAGGAATGGGAAAAAAGGAAGAGAGAGAGAGAGAGAGAGAGCAAGAAGGAGAGAAAAAAAAAACCTTGTAGTTTTAATACCCCTGCGGGTAAACCTGTAATTTTGCTTCAGCGTCAGATAGCTGTCGAGCCCATGCAGACGCTCTCTGCTTTGTTAGGGATCAGCTCGCTGTTTCCTGTGCGTATTCTATGTAAATTACACGTGATAATCGGGACGAAAAACACAATGCCAGTACCTGCGGTGCGGGAACGGAAACCGGGGCTAGATAAACGCCGGGCCGGGGGGAGATTTGCATAGCTTTTGTGCTTTTCGGGCATGCTGAACGTGCGCCTGCAGGATTCACCGGGATTTCCTCGAGGTTTTAGCATTCGTGAATGCGGCTACCTCCTCCCAGGATTCAGACAGTTTATTGGGGGCCAAGGGGGGGCGGGCGGGGGGGAGGGGGGGGGGACAAATAAAAAAAGGGAGGGGGGCGAGGGGGGGGGGGGGGGGCAAGGGGTGCCACAAACCAAATGGCAAATATGTATGAATGAGTAATGTGAGGTACATTTTTACAGGCGTTTTTCACACACAACCTCCTTAACCACCACTCTTGGCCCAAGCATACATACACACACAAAACACACACACACACAGTTGTTCTACATGAGAGAAAAATGAAGCACCATGTCCAAAATTCTCCGCATTGTGAAGGGCCTTTCAAAATGAACATCTTTCAGTCACTGGCTCTGGCCAAGTGTGAATTCATCGGAATGTACTTACACACACACACACACACACACACACACACACACACACACACACACACACACACACACACACACACACACACACACTGTACACATATACACTACCTAAGGAGGACATAAAAAAAAGTCTCCTATAAACAGCGACGCTCACAAACATGCTGAGCATGTGTGTTCATACCTTGTGGAAGTTTGCAGCTCCAAGAGGGGAATGGAGCGCCCGTCTGTTTGTTCTTTTAATGTCAATATGAGCGGGACTAAGTGAAGACCTCCCAGGTGTATTTTAAAACTAAACCTACAATTCCCTCCAAGCCACTAGAGAATTCACTCAACACACACACACACTCACACACATACACACACACACACACACACACATGAACACACACACACACACACACACACACACACACACAAATGTGTGATGTGGAGTGCCATGGCAAGACTGCGGATTTTCCAAATAACGTACTGAGCACAGCTGCCTAGGAGATCAGTGAAACAAAGAGACACTGCCGTTGTGGCTTGATGTGTAGACGCTTGAACTCGTCGCTCGCTCCGAGCGTGCTCTTTAATACCCAGGATGAAGGAGGGGAGTGAAAAAAAAAAAAAAAAACAAGAACAACAACAACGGTATGTGACAGAGAGACAACAAAAATATTTACAAAGAGTATTTCACCGCTATCGGTGACATAGCGCCCCATAAAAAAGTGTGTTTGTCTCCTGATAGGGAAGCCATTGTGAGATTTGAAGTCAGTCACGAATGTTTGTGCGAGCTGATAAATGTTTGCACTTTTGTCTCCGAGCAACACTTGTGTCATACTTTATGATGATCCGTCATTGCTCCAAGCAAAATGGGAGGAAGGACTTTTTTTGAACTTTACACAAATGAATAACTACAAAAAAGCAAGCACTTAAACACTTGAATTGGATAAAGGCTTGAACACAATAATGAGATGTATCCATATGTCTCTCCACATATACTCTCTACCAACTTTCAAAGTTTTAAAGTACATAATTCCTTGAACTTTTGAACGTTAGCAATTGACGGTGAACTGCGGTAAAGCTTTGTCCCTGCCAGACCCTCTCTCCACAGGCTGTGTGGTATTGGCAGACGTGCGGGCCTTATACAAATGGCACACATTACTGTTCATTTTAGCCACATTTGTTTTCGATGGGGAAGTGCAGGCCATTCGTCAAGGCAAGGTCGCATTCTCTCGGCGGAGAGACAAGTGAAAAAGTTGTCTTTTTGTAGAATGATGGTGGCCGACAGCTGAAGCTAACTGATATCGCGTATTAATCTCAGACAAAGCCTTTAGTTATGATTTTAGCCTCGACAAGGACTCCAGGTTTGGAATAACAGCCAGCCAGCCAGCCTACGCCTGGCCACCCGCCCGCTCGCTCGCCTGCCTGCTTCCACCCCCTTCATTTATCAGCGGCTCAGACAAAACAATGAAAATGAAATGGTTAGGAGCATGAGGGATGCCATTTTCTAAAGCCTCTGCCTTTTAATGTCTGCTCTCCCGACTCATCTGGGAGTTTCTGCAGACGGGGCAGAGGAACGATTCATTTTCTTTACTGTCCAATGGCCCCGCTAAGAGACATGACAATATTTTTGTCTGTTTGATCCAAGAACACAATGTGATGAATTATATGGACAAGAAAAAACAGCAGTAGAAAATATGAATTTCCAAAATACTGCCACGTCTCTTTGTAATGTAACCCAGGTTGTATATTGCAATGTGAATATTTTGCAGCATCCACATTTTCATGTGAATTATTTAAAAAAAGATATCATTGCCATTTTTATGTAAAGGGTTTGTTTCTGAAAAGCTGGCATATAAGTGGCATGGCAATATCCACACATTTCCTTAATTTCATTTCCTCTGCATTAACACTTGCACACATACTGTATGGCACAGACTCTTGCCTAATATGCTTGATGATCTTGCATGTCCGAGGCCTCTAAAGAGAGGCAAAGAGAGATCTCATCTTACACACAGGGCCGTTTCTAGGGACTCTGGGGAGCCCGAGCAAAAGTCTGACCTTTGGCCCTCAAACACTACCCCCTGACCCCGACATCTACACATCTACAAAGGGTATCCGCTCAAGCACTCAAGTACAGAATAAAGTGCATACTATACATACTATACTTCATGTTGTGACTGGCATGCTTGCGCATGTATACATTATGAACAGAGCAAGAGGTGGAAGCGCAAGTAAGAAACTGCTAGAAATAAATAATCAGATATTAATTGTAATAAATTAAAAACGTGTGTGTGTGGACACCCATTATACTGAATAATGCAAGTAGATATTTTGATATGTGTGGAGACATGTAGGCCTTCTTATTGGGAGGCGTTAAGAAACTTAATCCACAGCGTTGGCTACATCCTAAGTCATGCTAAAGCTTTGTACCTGAAGGACATACAATATCTGCCGTTTACGCATTACAAACGGGTTATTAAAACAGATGACGGTGTTTTTCTTTGTCCCCCTCTATCGCCTGCACTTTCGTTTCGAGGAGTATGACAGGTAGTTGCGTTTCACGGTGTTGCCGCACTGTAGCTTAATCACGGAGCTCCTAGCAAGCTAATGGTATGGAGACCCCATAAGGGGTTTATGGGTATGTCATTGTAGTCTTCTGCACTGATAGATTTCAAAGGGGGTTCTCACGGAACTATCGTTGCTGTGGACTAACGTGACCAGCTGTCCTCGGGGCCGCCTTCAGCTCAGGGCCCCAGGCAATTGGCAGCTTTGCCTCCCCTGTCTTGACGACCCCTGCTTAAACCCAATCCCCTGTCTCGACGACCTCTGCTTATACACAATCATTTCATTTGGGCCTCCACTGGGGGACAAACACTTCTGAACCAGTTAAGGCTCAGGACAAAAGAACCAGAGTTGTGTTTGACACATGCAAGGGCCAACCTTATCCATTGTCCTCCCGCGATTGCAAAGAAAGGCGCTCGAGGATGTGCCGCACCATCACTCCAAACTGACGTTGGTTGATTCTGATAATTGACATTTGCTTTCTCATGCATTTTCAAAACAAGCCCCTCTCTGTCTCTCTCTCTCTCTCCTTCTCTCGTCTCTCTCCCCCCCCCCCCTCCCTCCATCTCTCTCCATTAAAGGATTATTCAAATGACCTTCAAAAAGGGGATGTTTTCTTCCGTTTTTGTGGCAGGAGTGCGAGCATCCGCGCTGACATCTCAATTACTTATGCACGGCTCTGACTTCATCCAGCGCAGGCAGGCAATCACGGGGCCGCCGTACGTACAGTCCTCAGTCATCTCGAATCAAATATCCACCCGGACAGACACACGTGTTCCGACAACTCAGGCCATATTTGCATACAAAGACTTAGGGAGTAAGAAGCCAGAAAGAGAGAAAAAAAAAAAAAACATAAATAAGAAATGCACTGTCCTCCATGCCTTCAAGGGGAGAAGGAGTGGGGTGATGGTGATGACGAAGATGATGATGATGATGATGGTGGATGCGATGGCACGGGGTGGGCGGTGATTTTGAGACAAAAATGTGTCAAGCGTTACATCTAACTTCATAAGAGGTGATGTTTATGCAAAGGCTAGACAGTGGGGTCCATCTGTACCCCCCCCCCCCCCCCCCCCCGCCCCCTCCCTGCCCTCTTATCCTCCCCCCCCATGCCCCTCCTGAAGAAGAGGGTCTGCCCCATCTCCACCTGCCCCCCTCCCTCAGAAAGTGACACTTGGCCTAACATGGGGTGATGGAGGGAGACCAGCAACCGGCCGGCTTTCTGTCATTAGCATGTGTGTGTGTGTGTGTGTGTGTTGTGGGGGGGGGGGGGGTGCTCAGTGACAGATACACACACACATGTGCAGGCACGCATACATACACACACAGACATGTGGGGAAACAGGGCTCTCACGCAGATGAGGGCTTCCAGACACACACACTCACACACACACACACACACACACACACACACACACACACACACACACACACACATACACAGACACACACATGGAGGAATGTGGGGCATCAATGACAAACACACCAAAAGATATGGGGCTTTACTGACACACAAACACACACACACACACACACACACACACACACACACACACACACACACACACACACTCATGGATGCGGGGCTTCGGTGACACATGTCACGGGCAGCACACCAGGCCCCACACACACGGGAGGGGATGACATGCTGCGCATAATTTAAACAGTGACACAATCTGCATGTAGAGTTGTTGATGTGTTTTGTTTGGCATGGACACAGGCGCTAGCAGGAGAGACCAAGGGGGTTATTATGGACTGGAGGGGAGGGAGAGAGAGAGAGAGAGAGAGAGAGAGAGGAGGAGACAGAGAGACTGGAAGAAGGAGAGAGAGAGCGAGCAATAGAGTGGAAAGGAGACAGAGAGATAGAGGGAAGGAAAGAGAAAGGGAGACGGAAGGCGAGAGGGACTGTGACACGGCTCGCACAGATTGGAGGGGAACTCTGAGGCTGCTGGAGTCATGCATTTGTCATGTCCGCTGAAAAGTAACAACGCCAAAACACGAACACAAACACAACTCCATACAGTGGCTCTCCACACACACACACGAACACACTCTCACACACACACATACACACACTCTCACACACACATGAACACACTCCCACACACACACTTGGCTGCCTGCAGTAGAGGAGCATGTTTCGGGAAGTTGGGTGGGTTGTCTTTCGGTGAGGGGATGGAGACGAGATGGCCCATCTTTACACAGGAAGAAGCACAATGCACCAGCGTCAGCACAGCTCTCCTTTTATTAGCAGGAGATTGTCACTCGTGTTCCTCTTCATTTTACCAGCCGACACGAAATGCAATGAAAGATCACTCACAGCATGACAGAAAAAATAAATAAATTACAGAAGCAATAATTTGGGTGCATTCTCCCCCCATCGATTTGCGGGTGGAATTCCATTTAACTGTCATTAGTTCTAATTCAATTCAATTTTCTTTTCGGGGGTCGGTGGGGGGGGGGGGTGGGGGTCTTCTTGGGCGAGTGGATTACACATTTATCGCTGATGAGACATCACTGTGTGTTTGTATGCATTCCATTCCATCAGGACTGTGTTTGTCAACCCTTGCCATCACCCCCACCATCAACACCACCCCCGTCAACCCCCCCCCCACCCCTCCTCCCTCCCTCCCTCCCGCCCGCCACCGAAACAGCTCTTTTACATGAATTATGCATATGAGCTGCCTCATTAGGGGATCTGTCCCATGTCTGTGCGCTAATCCCCGTCCCTAGCAGGAATAACAAGATTAGAAAAGGGAAAGAGCCGCGAGCTGGAGCTGGCGTCCGTGTTGGGATTGCGGGGACAGGTCGACCTGACCTCCACGAGGACACCAGCCCCGGCCCGGCCCCGGCCGCACAGGCCATCAACCCCCGTGGCTACAGGACCTGCTCGCTACACTGCTATCAACGCAGGTAGTCACATCAATTTGAAAAGGTGTATTTTGCCGGTCTGCCTTGACACTGGAGATGAGGATTTGGATTTTTATCCCCCTAAACAATGTTGGACAGATACCATCATCGTGTTTTTTTTTGTTGTTGTTGTTATTTTTCCTTTTTACACACAGTAGTTCTGGCCTATTGTCCTTGGCAACTGCCTTTCTTTGCTAGCGACAAGGTCATCACATTGTGCTAGTGAAATCAATGATGCTCCAAAGACGACATAAAACAGCATTTGGGTCTGCGTCTCCATCGCGCCGGTGAACCACATCACGACCCACGCACACTAACACACACACAGCCCAGACCTCGTTCACATATGATGGACTGTCTTTTGGAAAGGGAGGAACTCGCACAGTCGTCCTAATGCACACAGACACATCTGTTTGCGGTTTTGACAGAGTGTTTTTTGTCAGCGTCCACACACAGCCCCGTTGAAAAAGCTAAAAGGTACACGAGCGTAGAGCCAGTGACCATGGAGAAGACAAGACACCCTGCAGAAAATAGACTCCCATACATGACTGAGCTGGCTGCTGCTGTCGTTGTTTAGACTCCATTAATTTTATAGTGCCATTTGGAATTATCCATCTGTTTAAAGGTTAACTGCCTTTCGCACTGGTGAAATGAGCTTCCTACACCCAGGGTTGCCGTTCACAACAAGTCAGCCATGTTTCTGGTACCCCGATAAAGGGTTTTTGTTATATACAGCACATACTGTATATATATATATATATATATATGTATATATATGTATGTTGTGTTTGATTTTACATATTTTTGAGGAGGCCAAAACATTATTGAAAGCGCATTAGTTAGCCGTTGTGGAAGACATTTCGGCAGTGCACTGGTCTCCATTTGTGAGGGCAGCAGCTCTGCCTTGCGAGCGAGATCCTGCTGGGGTCGGGTGGGAATACAATCCACTTAACAGCCTCGGTGATGGGGGTTTCATTGGCATAGTGAAAGGGGTGGGGTTCACTTTTATGAGTCCCAGTGTCGCTGTATGTAGACGGCGGTGATTTAGTGCGCTCCCTGTCATTTGCCTGTCAGTGCGGCGGGATAATCTCTCTTGACCAGATATACAAGAGGAGGGGGGGGGGGGGGAAGGAGCGGGAGCGTGGGGGGGGATTCTGTCCGCTCAATAATACAACGGCGTGCCCTGCTCTAGTGCCATAATTCACACCCGTATGAAAATGAGGATTTCGCCGGTTCAGGGAGTGAAACAGGCCGTTCTCCTGCTGAAACAGACACTGTGGGAGAATGGTTCCACCAGTGAGGAGGAAGCAGGCCTGTGTAGAAGGCAGGCTGTGGGCACCGCCTGGAGAGGGGGGGGGGGGGGGGGAGCAGATAGTATCATGCACATCCACTCGGAGCAAATGGGACTGATTAGAAGGGGTGCTGGTGTCCAATCACAGCGCAGTGATTAGGGCTCTGTATTGGGACAGGTATTGGCTCTGTGGTGTGACCAGGGTTATTATCTTGAACTGAAACGGAAACAAAAACAATTTTCGTAAACTGAAATCAAATAATTTACCCGAAGAAAATTTCAAACTAAAACTAAACAAAACGAATAAAAAACGAATAAAAATGAAATGAGAAAAAACACAAAAAATTTTACGCTCCCAAATTATACGCTCTGTGTAGTTATAGCCGACAACCTTAAGATGGCTATAACTCGTGCACATAATGAGCTAGAGACCAAGAAACTGATCTGAATCTGTGGATGCTAGCTCTTCGTCATTGGGTTCAGTGCTAGCAAGTTAGCTGGTGAAAACCCATGTCACATTTTTTGCCTGAAGTAAATAGTTGAAATATTGAATCGTGCCCTTGCCTTTTATGTGTAGGCCTATTAAAGGGGAGGTCTACGATTCTAAACCCATACACTTTTTCAAATGCTGCCAATTGCTCCCCCACAGTCCTCTAGCTGTCCGTTCGGTGTTTGCGCTCGTTCGTACACAGTCCTGGCTCTGTAAATGGGAAACAAACATGTGGCCATAAACTGTTCCAGCCAATCAACACAGTGCTTCAGGAGCATGGAAGGGAGGGGTGAAATTTGATTGGCTGTTGAGCACAAATATCAACAACCTATTGCAAAACCAAAACTGCAAAACCAAAACTGCAGGACTGCATCTTTTTTTTTTTTTTTAAGATTTATTTTTGGGCTTTTTATCGATAGTGTAGTGAAGAGTGGGACAGGAAATGAGAGGGAGAAGAGCTGGGGAGTGGACAGGAGAAATGATATCGGGCCGGATTCGAACCCGTGTCCTCCATGGGCGTCAAGCCCGAATGTGGTCGGGGCTACTGCTTGCGCCACAGTGCCCCCCAGGACTGCATCTTTAACAGGTTTTCAGTCTGAAACAAATCTATTGCTGTTAGTTAAGTTTAGACTTCAAACGTTGCTATCTTCAATAATAAGCAGATTGCTTTTCATGCTGCACCAATCTATTGATCCTTAACTAATATTACTAAACTGAAACTAAAACTATAATAAACTAAATAAATCAAATGAGATAAAAACTCGACTGAAACTAATGAAACCACTGGTTAAGCTAATTAAAACTAAATGGAAATTCAGATTGACTTCAAACATAGTATCTAAATAAAAACTCATTTGAAAATGGAAAAACTATTATAACTTTGGTTTTGACATGATGATGATGATGATGTGACTGTTGGAGTTGGACCCATTGTGACAGAACAGCTGACACCCCCACCTACCCCCACCCCCACCCTTCACCCCCCCCCCCCCCCCCCCCCCCCCCCCGTCTTCCATCAACACCTAACGCCCATTTTTGTCTCCCTCTTTCCTGCCCCGTCTCCATGTGAAACCAGCCTCACGGTGTTAGAGGCAGAGATGACGGCAAGTGGAAGAGCACATGCCACTCTGTCTTCTCACATCCCCCGCCATGATAGGCTGTCATCGCACGGCCATCCAGCACTGCTGTCAGGGAGAACGTACAGTTCTGCGCGGTGCGGCTCTCCACGGCGCTCGCCGCGGTGAAAATCCACGCCAAGGCGTTAGGCTGTGGCGGCAACATCACGCCAACCACAAAACCAGTCACAGCTGTCACTTTGGTTATTTTTGCACGGCGGCAGACGAATAGAAAAAAAAAAACATCTCTCTCTCTTCTCTCTCCCTCTCCACTCTCTCAACTCTCTCCCTCAGATGGAAGATTAGGAGATGTCACTGCAGCATCTCACGCTGTTTGACAGATGTAATTTTGATGAAACAGTGCCACAGATATTCAGGTGTGTGAGGGGGCGTGTGTGCGCACTGCATTCCCACTTAGTTGCCTTGTTGGAACCTCACCACCACAAGCAGCGCTGAGAGTGATAAATTGGATCAGACCAATCAGCTACATGAGGAAACAGTGAAGGGCTTGATGGTGAGTAGAAAGACAAAGAAACCAACAGGTTTTCACACATCTTGCTTTGAATGCTTATGCTGCTGCTGCATGTATGCGTGTGAGTGTATGTGTGTGTGTGTGTGTGTGTGTTAGTTTGTATGTGTGTGTCTGTTGATGTGTGTGTGTGTATGTGCATATGTGCGTGTGTGTGTGTGTGTGTGTGTGTGTGTGTGTGTGTGTATGTGCATATGTGTGTGTGTGTGTTGATGTGTATGTGTGTGTGTATGTGTGTGTGTGTTGATGTGTATGTATGTCCATATGTGTGTGTGTATGTGTGTGTGTGTTGATGTGTATGTGTGTGTGTGTGCATGCGTGTGTTTATGTGTGCACCCCTGCCAGGGAGAAGCTCTGAGCCGTCACTGACACGACCACGCCGGCGGCAGCACTATTTGCAGACTGTGAGCTTGGGTGAGCTGACACTGATAGCAGGCGAACTGACACTTGATGGACAGCCAGCCCACAGCTTGGCATCGCCACTTCACTGGCGGCGGGCGGCTCAGGGTGATCCTGTACAGTACCACCTTCAAAGCCCTCGCACTAAGCCTCCTAGGGTTTGACACACATCCCTCACAGGAATACTAACATCCAGTTCCATAAAACAGCTGTTTATGTTAAAGGGGACTCAGACCAGTGTTGTCTGTTCGGGGGTTTGTTCCCCCTTCTAGTTTGATCAGCAAATGAAGAGAATCTTTAGAGTAAAGATCTAGTGGTCTGAATGCAGGTGATTGTTGTTTAATGAATTTCTTTCCCCCCAAAAAAACCCCCCAGTTCATTTAAGTCCCATTATCACACTTTCTTTCATTTGTTCTCAAGGGGGCCTATTACAAACTCATCAGAAACCATAGACTGTACTGTATGTACTTTTGAAATTTGAAAATCACCGATTTATTATCCCAGTGTTTCCCAGTCATTCCTACATTCCTTCTAGGTGCTAATGCTAGTGCTGTCGCCTGATGCTAAAGACCCCCCGTAGCGTGACAAGGATGTCTTCCCCCCCCCCTCCCACCCCCTCTTTACCCTATTGCCATCGCAGGCTGGGATTAAACATGCTGGAAAAATGCTCCCATTCAGAACTTGTGTTTGCTTTTTTTTCATGACAAAATAGGCAAATTAAGCCATTGGCCCAGCCTCCACTCATCCCCCTGCACCTAAGTGTCTTCTCAAACAATGACCAGTTCTAGCCAGGCCCGGTTTCATCTCATGTGTTACTGGTTGTGGAGGCGCTGTGAGTGTCAAGCAACGTATTTCCATTCCACAAACACAGACACAGACACAGACACAGACACAGACACAGACACAGACACAGACACAGCCCTGGCCTGGCCTGACACAGCAGCCCTCTCCCGCCCTCTCCACACACACTGTCACTTTTCTGCAGGGTGGTATCAGCGCTGAGTTTCAGTGAATAAGAAAAAGAAAGATGGAAAGAAAGAAAAAATAGAAGCACATATTTCCTATCTCTCCCTCTCTCTCTCTCTCTCTCTCTCTCTCTGGAAGTAGAGGGTGTTTATCCACTGAGACTGACACAAGATGACAGCTTTAATTAACAGTCTCACTTTACCTTGTTCTTATTACATAACCTGAGCCTTATTTATTTAGGTATTTATTTATTTATTTACTTTCATAAGGGCTGCGTCTCAGACAGCCATCGTCACTTGTGCATGATAATTAGAATTGAATGACAATACCACTTGCCTACTTAATTAACCACTTAAGTAAGAAAAAAAATCAGATTTGAACAGCAGCTAAGAATGTTATACTACAGCACAATAATTCAATAAAAAAGCTCTTTGCCTTTGATGTAATTTGAAGGAGAAAACCAAGCCCGCCTCCCTCTCTCTCTCTCTCTCTCTCTCCTCTTCGACGCCAGTCATCTTGACACGCTGTAAATAATCTCTCAAGTGCTGATTTAAATATTTTTTATTACAATCATTTGCAGGTTCCCTCAGTGTTAATGATGAAGGGTTTAATTCATCATAACAATATTCCCACCACCTCTAATTAGCAGCGGCGCACGCACAACAATACCGCCGTTATCTCAGTATGCAAATGAGCTCTCAGTCTGTTGCGTTTGCTAATTTTATGAAACGGTGATAACTACACTCACGTTAATCTTCCTCGCATTTAACCTCAGTTTACTTTCTAATCCACCCTCCATAATAAACAACAAACAATAATCCTATTATATACGCCATTCTGTGTTTTGTTTTTTTTGCCTTTCTTTCTTTCTTTCTCTATTTAGTTTCTTTCTATTTTTTTTTATTTCATCTCAATTAGCAGGTAAGATCTTAAGTAGCTGACATCAGACACGGTAGACTAGCCTTTACCCCCCCCCCCCCCCCCCACACCCACACCCACCCCTTTGCTCTTCTGGTATGTGTGCCCGCTTGCGCTCATAATGTACCCGTGTTCTGTTTGAGTTCGAACGGTTCTGTTTGGAACCCAGCGGGGGATGGTGATGGTTGATGATGGTGGCCTTTTTCGGAGAATCCTGCTGAGGTTTCTCCGTTTCTGTCGAGTCACAGGCCATTATAGTCATTTTCAGATGTCCGGCTGGCAGTCACCAAGACCCCGCATTTTCTAACAAAACGTTCGTCACTGCGAAAAAGTGAAATGAGGTTCAGTTCTTTTGAGGGACCGTCTACAGATAGATTACCTCTGTGGTGATCTACATGACTGTCTGAGGTGCACGTGCATGCTTTTAAAGTAAGTCAGACGGGGCACTGAAGAGTTCTATCAAGCCATCCCATCCATTTATCTATTAGAGTGTGTGACATGTTTGTGACGGTGTATGAGAAGTATGTGAGTGTGTGTGTGTGTGTGTGAGAGAGAGAGAGAGACTTGGAGAGAGAGAGAGAGAGAGAGAGAGAGAGAGAGAATGTCTATTCATGTGTGTTTAGGCAGCTCCGCGAGCTCTTGGTAATATATTGGAGTGTTTATGTGTCCACGTTTATGGAGCTCTGTCTGTGTCTCTGTTTAGAGAGAGGTGTCTCTGCCTGTGTGTATGTGTTTACATAGCTCAACAAGAGTTTACACTGGAGATGAAATGGACATGTCCACCAGTGAGAGCTCTCTCTGTGTGTGTGTGTGTGTGTGTGTGTGTGTGTGTGTGTGTGTGTGTGTGTGTGTGTGTGTGTGTGTGTGTGTGTGAGTGTGTGTGTGTGTGAGTGTGTGAGTGTGTGAGTGTGTGTGAGAGTGAGTGTGTGTGTGTGTGT
>NC_045162.1:26783439-26785939 GCF_900700415.2 Clupea harengus | reverse complement strand
TTACCCTGTAACTTAAAAAACATCTTAAGATTACTAGGAGAGAAAATGTTTGTCTGTCAGAGTTTCTCCCCCCCCCTCCCCCCCTCCCCCCCTGCAGTCACATAATCAGATGGGCACATTCATGGAGGGCTGCATTTATTTGTGCTCCATCTAACACTTCCTGGCCCCATCCTATCTGAAAATAAAACAAGCCTATTGGTGTAAAGCCACACTTCCATATTTCCTGCTTTAGTGTTTGGATGCTTTTGAATGTTTCATGGGGCAGAGAAGCCCATCGCCGCCGGAGTCCTCCACCGCTCTCAACAAGCCATCTATTTCTGTTCCTGTTGGTTAAATATTTACTACACGGCCATAGTGTCTCACCGTCTCTCTCTCTCTCTCTCTCACACACACACACACTCTCTCACACACTCTCTCTCTTCTCTTTTGCCTGTAGTTCTATATGTTTGGGTTTCAGTGAGGCAAACTACATTTCCATCAATACATTTATGCAGATTTTGTGTCGTCAGGGCTGATAAATGGAGCAAGGCCCGGACGGAATGACAAACAAGGGAAAGCCACAGAAATAGAGGAACTTTGTGTGAGTGTGTGTGTGTGTGTGTGTGTGTGTGTCTAGTTTATATGTCTGTGGGTGTGTGAGTATGAGTATGTGAAAGTACACACACTGTATCTGTTGTGTTTGTGTGTGAGCTGAGGAGGTAATGTAGCGTAACTCCCACCATGAACACTCATACGTATTCTGGGAAGTTGCCTCGTTCTCTCTCTCTCTCACTCTCTCTCTCTCTCTCTCTCTCTCTCTCTCTCTCCCTGACCGTCTCAAGCCAGCCATTGCTGCCCCAGCTGCATGTAGTCACACACACAAACAAGCAGCCCATGCAAACTGCCCGCATACCACCCCCACCAAATAAAGATTTATGTCCCCCCCCCTCTCACAGCACCCCCCCCCGCCCCACCCCACCCCACCCCAAAAAGTGTTCTTTCTTTTCTTTCTTTCTTTTCTGCAAAGGACGGAGACCAGTTTTCTTTCCCCCCAAAAAGCCTATTTTGCACACGCTTCAGAGACAGAGGAAGAGGAGGAGGAAGAGGAGGAGGAGGAAGAGGCCGCTCAGCGTCGAGAAGTAGCAACAGCAGACACAGAAGCAGCCCAAACTGTCTGCTGGTTCACAGCCATTTCCTCACGTAGGCTTCAGAGGAGCTTGCCAATTTCACTGAGAGAGGAGAGATAGGAGGGGGGGTGGGGTGGGGGGGTTCTGTTTGAGACCCAGCCGACACCCTTCTTCCTCGTTCAGAATTAATATTCTGCAGTGATTTTAATTAGAGATCCTGTACATTTCCCCCCCCCCTCTTCCTCGTCTCTCTCTAGGAGAGGTAAACAAATCTCCACTTTGTTTGTTCCCCTTCTGGCCGATCAGAGTTTTCTTTTCATTTCTTTTCTCTCTCGTAGTTTTTTTTTCGTTTTTTTTACTTTTTTTAAGAGTGATTTTATTTAGAGGAGTGAAAAATGTAAAATGGCAAGACGCAGCAAAACATGACTTTAAAAAAACAGTCGAAGACAAGACATAGCTGGGGGTGTGGAGGACGCAGCGCTGGATGTGAGTTAATTACGGAGTGCATTAATGTTTTATTAACCCCTTATCAGTAATTAATCAAGCGCTTTGATGTAAAGTTGTGCTTACTAAAAGTTATCTCTCTCTCAGATACAAGCCTGATGCAGGGCCATGTGAAAAGTCTGCTGAAAACATGAGTGCATCCCAACTCTACACTTTTTTCTTGGGAAAATTGTGTGTGTGTGTGTGTGTGTGTGTGTGTGTGTGTGTGTGTGTGTGTGTGTGAGAGTGAGAGAGTGAAGGAGCCTGCATTTATGTTTGTGGTGCATTGCTGAACACACACACACACACACACACACACACACACACACACACACACACACACACACACACACACAGAGATGTCTTTGTTGTTTTTTGCTGTTGTCAGAGCTCATAGCCCCGGTGTGTTTTCATCTAGAGGAGCGGCTCAGTGTCGACCAGCCACCCTGAGGGCACAACAACTCCACACAACGTCCACCTCCGCAGTGCTACGCTAATAACAATAACAGCAATCACCGAGTCTTTTCATTGGAAATGCTGGCTCTAATACCATAAGCCACTTGGCCCTGGATTCATCATGAGCATATATAGTGCTTCTTAGTGTTTCCATTAAGTACACAGGAAGCGGAGCCATGTTTTCTCAGTGTTGTTGGGCAAAGAGAGGTTAGGTCATGGGGTGAAAGAAAGGTTATGAAGATTGGTGCAGTTGTGGGAAGTGTACTTGATGACCAAGTGTGTGTGTGTGTGTGTGTGTGTGTGTGTGTGTGTGTGTGTTGGTGAGAGAGAGAGGGAGAGGGGGCAGGGGGCTTCATTGAATTTAAGATGTGGATGGATGCAGTGGTGTGCATGGAGACGAGTGTGTCTGAGTGTGTGTGTGTGTGTGTGTGTGTGTGTGTGTGTGTGTGTGTGTG
>NC_045162.1:26775939-26780939 GCF_900700415.2 Clupea harengus | reverse complement strand
GGCGGGATGTTTCATTATTTAGGAGCTGTGAGAAAGCTCACTGTTCCTCTACCAATTAACACGCCTGAACAATGCTCCTGGACGCCAATGCCCCTGGACTCCAATGCTGCCTTCATGGCCCGCGTGACGACCATAATACATCTTTGTTTTGCGTGAAAATATGTTTGAGATGACCCTCCTCCACCCTCTGCTTCGTCTCTGGGCACCATGCAGCAGTCAGAGAGGTTGGGACATGGAGGCTGCTAAAAGGCATTGTTGCTCTGCATTTCATTTGTTTGAGAGGTCGCATCGCAGGTTCCCAGTACTTGGGGAAATGCAGGGAAGGCCGGAGTCACAATCCCACAGGTTGAGGTTCCCTCAAGTGAACTCATACCATTGAAACACACACACACACAGATTTTTAACAACAAAAAGTGTACTTTGCCATTTTAGTTTACACTAACAGCTGAAACCAACCACAGTAAGGACACGCGTGTGTTCTTGTGTGGCGGTGATGGTGGTGGGGGATGGTGACATGACCCCCGCCACATGTGTGTGTTATGCAGGGTGTGCGCCCTGTGCTGTGCAGGTGAGTGTGTGAGCACACACAGCATCTGGGGCCCTCCTACGAGACAGCTGTCTCTCACACTCCCGTGTAGCGTGACAAGGATGACCTCCTTGCCCTCCACACACACGCAAATGCACAGATACCATACCTACCACACGGCACTGCAAGCAAACACAAACATAATATCTGGAATATATTAATATTCAAGATAGAAACAGAGATTACATTTAAATAAAATTAACTAATTGGAATTCATTTGATTATTTATCCCTAGTTTTCAGCAATATTTCCAGGTGGATTTACATGTAATTACAGTGCAGATGACGACCTTGTAGGGCTATTCATTTAACACAGTTGTAATACATTGCTGTTTTTTTTCTATGGTGTTAAGGAGAGGTGAAAAAACATTCTAGTCCTTTTAAGACATTAAAATGTTACATTTTAATAGAGACTAGGGCAGAATTGTTTGTTGTGACATATCAAAATGCAACTAGAGAAGCATTTCCGCAAGAAAATGCGAAGTGTGATTGTTCAACAACAGCAGAGGATCTTTAACCCTCGCCCAGCAAATAATAGATTATACAGCCCTAACACTGATTATTAGAATTATATAATAACTTATCCAGATCAAGGCAAACATTTTATCATCTGTCCAATAACTACCTCCATTCGAGGTCTAAACTGTTAAGACATTCTACCCATCCTCCATGCTTTGACTGTAAAGCATGTAAATAATACTTAGATGACTTTGAAATTCTCAAAGTCAATGTCACTAAGTTTGCTGGTACAACCTTTTATTGGACGATAAGTTGTAGATAAGTTTGACTGTTCAGACAATAAAGCCTTTCTAATATATGAAATATGGTTCAATTGTTAACTCTTTCAAACAAAACCATTTAACCAATCCCAGTGGAGGAGAAAAGACGGTGACTGAAATCCTCTGCTATGTACCTACTGGGCTTCATTTGAACTGGGGGTGAGCGTGGGCGTGTGACCCCAATAATCATACATTTACCTTATTTGACAGCAGATGTGACACTGATTCGAGAAGTGGGAAAACGTACAAGTTTGTTGTTATGGGGTGTGTGCCAACTTGGTTGAGTGTTGGGTGCAATGTAAACATTAACATTAGTGCCTTATGTTGGTAGCAGCTACGTTAACTGCTGGCTAGAGATAGTTGAGTGGCTAGTTATCGTAGATTTTAAGTTACTTTGTCACTTGAAACACTCTAAAATGTTTGCTTTGAATGATTCAGGGAAATCTCTGATAACTAGCCAGATATTTAAATGTAACGCTGACATTGGTAACTAGTTCACCAGCTACTGAAGGCTGAACTAACAGTTGCTTGCTAGCAAACAAACTAGTGACGCAATTAGCTTTTCAAATTCCCTAGTCATGTTGAATCACCACAAACAAAATATCAGATTAAATATGTGCTTTAATTATTCCACAGGGGAGCTTATATTTACACAAACAATTATGTTAGTGCTTGCAATTGGGTAAATTAAGTGGATGGCAGTTTGCTAGCTAGCTAAGTAACTGTTGCTTGTTAGCAAATGAACAAGTGAATCTCAATGCTCAAAAGTATGAAAGGGCCTATCAAAAAGCTGTGCATACACCAGGATTAGACATATGAGTGTTGGAATGGTGTCAACATCTGTAAAAAATCTAGGCGAAGAAGTTCAGACAAGAAATATGCATAATAATAACAATAATAAAACTTAAGAAGAGCAATCACACTGTAAATAAATGACAAGACTTGAATGTGATTATAATCAAGTGCGCTTACTCTCTGTAAAGAAAAAATACTGGTTGGAGACCATTTATCCTAACTCTGCTGCAGTAGGTTAAGTGGTTCACAACTTGACAATACAATTTGATTTTGCTGTTGCTTTTCTTAAAAGCCCAAAGTGAGTTATCAATCTTGATTATTGAGGTTTTGTTCACTTATCTGCCACTTAAAGCACTCTCACATTTTCCATCTCTCTCTCTCGTTCTCTCTCTCTCACACACACAGAGATCACAGGTTCCACCACTCTTACCACTCCACTGTATGCTTATCTAGTCTCTACGACCAGGGGGTCACACAGATGTCCTTTGGTGACCCCTTCACCTTTGCATGACCCCAAAACCCAAGATTCATCACCTCGGTGCTTGTGCTTTTGTTCGAGGAGTTCACAGTGTTAGCAGTGTGTATTTGTGTGTGTGTGTGTGTGTGTGTGTGTGTGTGTGTGTGTGAGAGAGAGGCAGAGAGAAAGAGAGAGAGAGGTGAATTATTGGTGGATGATTGCCAATGATTTTGAAAATGTGATCTTTAAAATTAAACCATCAATCAGTCTTTTTCAAAACAATTGTACTAATGTATTCTATATTGGGATATTTAATGTGTTCTTGCATCACCGAACAAAAATACTCTATTCTGAATCATTTATTGACGATTATCAAAGCTGCAAGGCACAGATTGAGAGAGATAATTCTGTCTAATTTGTTTCATTTTGATGAAATCACTATTAACTGACACCAATCTGTACACAAGCGCCTTGACGGGTTCAAACCAACACATCTGGTGCGGTGGCACAATGGGTTTCTATCACCACAGACAGACAGAGCTCATTGGGCCTAATCTATTCATATTCACTGCTCAAAAGTGACTTATCAATAGAAATGTCCTGTTCATCAACCACACCCCTCCACACACAGAAACAGAGACACAGACGCACACACACACACACACACACACACACACACACACACACAGACACACACACACACAGACACACAGACACACACACACACACACACACTCACACACAGACACACACACACACATTCACACACACACACACACACACACACACACACACAGACACACAGACACACACACACACACACACACACACAGACACACAGACACACACACACACACACACACACACACACACACACACACACACAGACACACACACACACACAGACACACACACACACACACACACACACACACACACACACACACTCCCCTCGGAGCCACTGGAGTGACGGATCTCTGGCAGTCCCCCTTTGACCCTCTGACCGAGCGGGCCTTATGGGTACTGATGATAATGATGGCGATGTGACACCCATCTTCCCCAGTAGCCATCTGGAGGGCCTGTCAGAGCTGCTGATTGAGAAGGAGCCCCGTCAGTGGTTATGCATGGCTCTCCCACACCTGTCACTCCCCCCCCACACGCACACACACACACACACACACACACACACGCACACACACACACACACACACACACACACACAGACACACAGACACACACGCACACGCACGCGCACGCGCACGCGCACGCGCACGCGCACGCGCACGCGCACGCGCACGCACACGCACACGCACACGCACACACACACACACCCCACCATATTCATACGCCCCCCCCCTCCCCAAACCACCTTCCACCCCCCCCCCATTCGGGCACTCATCACAGCCCTCGGCCAGGGCGGAATGCTCGCTGTGTGACCTGCGAACTTTGAACTCTTTGAGGGTTTTGGAGCTGTGGTGGTGAGTGAAGGACAGAATGCGTGTGTGTGTGATGGTGTGTATGTATTTGGGGGAAGGGGGGGGGGGGGGGGGGTAAGAGAATCTGTGAGTGCTATGGTGGAGTGCAAAAGTAAATGTATCAGCGTGCTTCGCTTCTTCTTTGACCAAAAACTCCGTGTTCAAATTGTGTTGATTGTGTGATTCAAAGTGATGAGGACCACGGTCCATCTCATTTCAAATACGTATTTCTATATACAGAAATGTTGATCCTTAGTCCCCAGTCAGTCCTACTCATGCCCAAAGCTACTCACAGATGTATGATTCCTCCGCTACAATCATGCTGGAAGGGCCTTGGTGGCTTCTGTGTAAACTGAAGAATCGACGAAACACGCGTGAGGAGAGCTGAGGACCAGCGACCCTTGAACAAACACTCTTCTCCATCACATTCATACACACACCGAGACCACGGAGGTCTGCTCAGTCACTCCACCCCAGCCAACCCTCAGGGATTATGCAAAACACAGCTCAGCATGTTAGATGTCACTATAGCACGGGATCATAACACGCCACTCATCTGTACATAATCCAGATCAATACCATGAAGCAGGATAATGTGTTGGAAAAAATACACGCAATAAGAGGAATAGAATCCCGCTATTAGCCTCAATCATACTTCTGACTAATGTAATCAACATTAGAGCCTTGATGTTTTATATGGAGTGTGATCCTAAAAAAAATTGAACAAAGACACTATTGTGTGTGGTACCTTCAGACAAAGAGAACAATGATTATCATGCCAACGCAAAAGATAGAGAGACAACAGAGGAAGCAACAGCAATCATTCATTCATTCATTATTTTCTCTGAGTTTGTGACAATAAAAACTGTCAAAGCAGCGGTGAGAATGAACGGCTGTGGTGACAGCTGT
>NC_045162.1:26765939-26770939 GCF_900700415.2 Clupea harengus | reverse complement strand
GAACAAAAGCTTACCTTTCACTTTGGCAGTGTACAGTGTCTGAGTGTGTGTGTGTGTGTGTGTGTGTGTGTGTGTGTGTGTGACTGTGAGTGGGAAAGAGGGGGTGTTTATTCTCTACATAAAGCTGCTCAATACAATTCCCCAAAGGCTGCCAAAGCAAAGTGTTGCGGGTGGACATAATGAAGTCTCACATCTAAATTGGGTGGAGTCTTTTCTCTCTCTCTCTCTCTCTCTCTCCCTCTCTCCCTCTCTCTCTCTCTCTCTCCCTCTCTCTCTCTCTCTCTCTCTCTCTCTCTCTCTCTCTCGTATATGTAGTCGGCAGTTCACTTGCACCTTCTTCACTCTCAGTTTGACCCGAGCCTGGGGTGTGTATGTGTTCAGTGCTTTTGTACCCATCGTCCCCTGAGACTATCTCTTTCTCTCTCTCTCTCTCTCTCTCTGTTTTCCTCTTTCTTCTCCACTCTTTCTCTTCTCGCTGTCTTGACTTCTCTTCACACCCCACCTCCCTCTGTCCTGTGTTGTGCCAGCTCTCGGTTCTTATGCTCAGCATATTGCCCCTGGTTTGTTTTGGCCTTTATGTCTGCTTCTTTCTTTTTGTTGTCGTTGTTCGTGTTGTATCTTCCTTCATGCGGCCCCCCCCCCCCACACCCCTTCTGGTTTGTTTGCCTTTTATTCTGTTTCTTGGCTTCACTTGGGGATCAATATCAGATAGCTCCGTTTGAAGTCTCACAAGGCTGTGTAATATGGATGAAGATGTAACAGTGGCCATTCAATAGACAGTAGTTCATATTGTGCACAGAGGAAGAGGAAGGTTGATTTCTATACTTCTCAGATCCTCATGCATCTTGCAAAAGTGCTATAAAATATTCATGCAAATCCATACATGTGTATGTATGTATGTATGTATGTATGTACTGTATGTATCTGTATGTATGTATGTATGTATGTATGTAAGTAGGTATGTATGTAGGTAGGTAGGTAGGTAGGTAGGTAGGTAGGTAGGTAGGTATGTATGTATGTATGTATGTATGTATGTAAGTAGGTATGTATGTATGTATGTATGTATGTATGTAAGTAGGTATGTATGTATGTATGTATGTATGTATGTATGTATGTATGTATGTATGTATGTATGTATGTATGTATGTATGTAAGTATGTATGTATGTATGTATGTATGTAGGTATGTATGTATGTGGGTATGTATGTATGTATGTAAGTAGGTATGTATGTATGTATGTATGTATGTATGTATGTATGTATGTATGTATGTATGTATGTAAGTAGGTATGTATGTATATCAAAGATTTCAAAGATTGGCTTCTGTGTAGATCAGGATCACTTCCAAACACATCTCCAATTATTAGTCTGCAATCTGACACACAAAAAAAAGAAATCTTGGCCCTCTCCGTGTCTTTCTGCTATGCTTCCAAAGCATGGCTGCGTCCCTGCCCATCCAAAACAAAGCCCCCTCTCTCTCTCTCTGATCACAGCGGGCTACAGCGAGCCACTGACCCCGGTGGCAGGGAGCTTTAGCCGACCGGACCCACAGAGACTGTGTGATCCCGTAACAAGAGCCCGGATAAGAACTCTGGCGCGCGCACCATCACGGGTGTCACGCTGCCCGAGCTTGGCTCAGCTGTCGCCCAAATGACACACACACTCCCTCTCCATTTTCCTTCTTCTTGTCTTTCATTCTCTCTCTCTCTCTCTCTCTCTCTCTCTCTCTGTCCAGACTGTCCTCTTTTCTGTCTCCCCTGTCTCTATCCTTCTCTTTTTATGTTTACCTCTCTCTCTCTCTCTCTCCCTCCCACCTTCCCGCTCATGTATATCGCTCTCCCTCCCTCCTTTGGTGCACCCCTCTCTCTCTCTCTCTCTCTTTCTCCCTCCATCATTCACTCCCCATTATCTGCACCTGCTTCTGGGGCTTTTTTGTTGCTGAACCCTTTGGTGCCGTTGCTGATGCCACACCGCCTGACACTTATCATCATTTGTCTGTCAGGAGAGCCATGTGTGTGTGTGTGTGTGTGTGTGTGTGTGCGTGTGTGCGTGTGTGTGTGTGTGTGTGTGTGTGTGTGCGTGTGTGCGTGTGCACGCCAGACGTGTGTGTGTGTGTGTGTGTGTGTGTGTGTGTGTGTGTGTGTGTGTGCGTGTGTGCGTGTGTGTGTGTGTGTGTGTGTGTGCGTGTGCACGCCAGACGTGTGTGTGTGTATGTTTGTGTTTGAGACTCCACGGTGCACCAATAAACACAGACTTATATGTCCCTCTTTTTGGCCGTAACAAGCCGACAGCAGGACAGTGGGCACCCATTAAAGCGTCTGAGAAAGACATGATGGTTTAAAGCCCACTTCGCCTTCACGATCGGGGCCTTCTCCGTAACAATAAGACACACCGTGATTGGGCATTCCTGTGAAACCTGTGGTGCTTCAAGAGCTCATCTCTGTTGAGACACCAACTAACTCAGCTTTACTCGATTACGGGGCACTTCAGACAAAAGACACTATAACGATGAATAACTGTAGCTTGGTCCACATCAAAAAAAGTCTCTTTCTCTGCCTCCACTGAAAATATCCATGCAGCAAAAAGCCAAAGAGCCCTCAGACGAGTTGCTCAAAGAACTTGAACATTATAACATTATAAATTCTTGTAGTGCTCCTGTGAACACTTTTTTCAGTGGATACAGTGTGGGGAAATGTGGAGGTGCTATACTGTGTCTTTTTTTAGAGAGTATGGTTGAATATTAATATCATTATTAATAATTTCTTTATATCCAATATTTATTACAACATATGAGAAATATATAGTATATTTAAAAATGTGGTAATACGTTTGTAATTACTCAGAAATGACATTGCAATCGTGTAAGCTGCCATAAACTAAATATTGAATGTAAATATTTGAATCATATAGGAAAGGTTTGACACTTTTGGACAACATTTCACATTTTAAACATTCCCATCGTAAGTGGTTCCTTTTTTGGTTCCAAAACGAAATCTAATTGTCTCTGCTCGCTACCGTGCGCGGACCCCGACGCTTGAAACCCCACAAGAAACATTTGGCCCGCTGATGGCGTGGCGCTACCTTGAAATCTGATAGCCATCATCTTAATTACTGAGCAGGAGCACCGAGGCTGACTACTCCATCGCACTCCTCACGTGTTTTGAAAACACAGGGCAGACTGGGAGAGATTCAGGCATCATTGCCTTTCCTTCCAGGTGTCTTTGGCCTGCATGATTTCATCTGCATGCCATAATAAACTTCCTTAATGAAATAAGTAATTAACATATTATAATTGTGCTGAGGATGATTTTGACAGAGATCATTTTCCATATCTAATGCTATGCTAATTTAATCTGTTCCTCTCCCCTGCCCAACACGACCTCTCGGTGATTAAGTTTCATGGCATTTTCCTGTCTGTTTCTTCTCTTTCTCGGCTTTTCATTTTTCATCAGACAACTCCCCCTTACCACCACACACACACACACACACACACACACACACACACACACACACCGCCACCATCTCCCGCTCTTTCTCTCTCTCTCTCTCTCTCTAACCCCGTCCTCCTCCCATCATCTCTCTCTCCCCTTTCTTTTTCTCTCCCTCTCCCCTCTCCTCCTCCTCCTCCTCCTCCTCCTCCCCGTCCGTCCGTCCGTTCCCCCTCTACTCCCCCTGTGATGGATTGACTCGTCGTCTGCGGTTCAGGCCCCGCTTGTCGTTGTTGTACAGCGGGAGTGACGGGCACAGATGGCGGGAGAGCGCCCGGCAGAGCGGCGGAGTCGGAATGGGAGGCCCCTGTCAGTCTGTGTGGTCCCGCGCCCCTGCATGGGAAATGAACGACGGCGAAGACAGAGAAGGGGGGGGGGGGGGGGGGAGTGGTGGTGGTGCGGGGGAGGAGGAGGAGGAGGAGGAGGAAAAATCACTTAAGTGATTGAAATATAGCGGAGGGCTGGGCGAAGGGGGAGCTCCAGTCTTGGCAGAGGGTGTCCTCCTGACCTCCCAGGGGGTACAGTGAAGTCTGGGATTGGGGTCTGATGTGGGGTGGGACGGGGTGGGGGTGGGGGTGTAGGGGGGGGGGGGGGGGAGAAGTTAGGAAATGGTCCAGCTGCGGTGAGATGCTTTCCATCCTACTGAACCTTAACCCTCACTTGCCTCCTTTCAAACACACACACACACACACACACACACACACACACACACACACACACACACACCCACAGACTCCCCAGTTCCAGCCCCCCCCCGTCCGCCCTCACTCCCCGTCCACCATCTTGCCTCTCTGCCCCCCCCCCCTCCACAGTGCGCCGGGGGGACGTCAGCCGTCACCCATGAAACGATGTGCGCCACGCTGCCTTCACGGCCCACTGCCCTGGCTCAGGCGCTGTGGGAAGCTGCCTGGCTGGCTGCGGTCCCACCAGGACCCTGCTGAACAGAGAGCCTACTGTACATGCGCACGCACACGCCAGCCTCAGTGCCGATGAGGGAGAAACAAACTGGGAGCATCGATTTGGATCCTCCAGTCCACTTCTAAACACAACCATAGGCTAGTCAAAATATGAAAAGTCTATAATGTTGGTACATGTACATTTACATTTAGTCATTTAGCAGACGCTTTTGTCCAAAGCGACGTACAAGGGAGAGAATAGTCAAGCTACGAGCAATAGAACCTGGTGTAACAATACATAAATACTACTTTACATAAGAAATATAACAAAATGAAATAAAAAGAAAAAAAGAAGTGCAGAAATGTAACTGCTGTAATTGCAAGTTACGCACTAGTCGAAGTGCCAGTTAGGACGGGAAGTGCTCTCTGAAGAGTTGGGTCTTCAAAAGCTTCTTAAAGGTAAAGAGGGACGCCCCTGCTCTGGTAGTGCTGGGTAGTTCATTCCACCAACGTGGAACTACAAATGAGAATAGTCTGGACTGCCGTACTTGCACAGACGGCAGTGCCAAACGACGCTCACTAGAAGAGCGCAGCATCCTGGGTGTAACATTTGCCCT
>NC_045162.1:26719428-26741928 GCF_900700415.2 Clupea harengus | reverse complement strand
CGCATCAGTCTCGTCCTCTACTTAAGCGAATCACTGTGTTTTTCTCTCTTTATCAGACGCGAGCCCCATCTCATTCGCCTGTCTGGTCAATTATGAGCTCACCTCCCCATCTCCCCCTTCTCGCTCCTCAATGAGCCCTCATTACACAGCTCCTGCGGTCTCCGATCCCTATGGACCGCAGCGTGAGACAAACAAATTGAGGGGTTTGGGGTGCGCAGACCGGGTCTATCAGGAAGTGGACCGAGACGCAGGCCCGAGAGAGGGAGACTGGGTCTGGCAGATGCTGGCGTATTTTAAATGGGGGGGATTTGATGGAGAGCTGGGTGGTAGCTGTCCAAATGGCAAAATGTGTCAGTGATAATGAAATTAGAGAAACATATTTCTGTAGCTGTATTTTCATCCCACCCTCGAACACACACACACACACACGCACACGCACACACACACACACACACACACACACACACACACACACACACACACACACACACACACACACACACACACACACACACACACACACAGGCAAGCTCAAATTATACAATTGTCCACACATCCTGACCACAAAGACATTATGTTCCAGTCATGATGTTTGTTACAGTAAATTGTGTTTCGCTGGGAAAATAATCAGTAACTTAAAGTATTGCTCATTGACTTGCTTAGCAGAAAAGGTCGACAACACAAGAGGTTCATACTTTATCATCCACAAATAGTCAGTCTATCCATTGTTGAGGAAGCAATTACAACAGGCCAAGAAAGCATGTTGAGTTCTCCTTTAAGCGATATCAAATGTTGCCAATGATGAATAGAGTGAGGTTTTAAGTGCTTGATCTTTTGGCATGGGCGGTTGGCCCGAGTACCGACTGATGGATTTAGTTTAGACTAAAGTCAGATATGGTTTTTCTTAATTGCCACCTGGATTACATTACTTTCGTTCATCGCTGATCATTTTTTGTAGCGGTGCTTTCATTTTATTTTCCATGAGACTCTTTTTATTTTCTAACGCAGACAAGAAAAACAGTAGAAGCTGATCTCAGGTATTTCTGTGATGTCTAGGTAAAAGTTGACTTCAAAACCTCAACATTGTTGTGCACAAATCAATCATCAACTCCTTTATCCTCTATCTATCACAGGCTCATATCTCCCTCCCCCTCTTTTCTTTATCTTCCTTTCTTCTCTCTCGTTCTCTCACTCTGTCTCTCTTTCAAGCTTTTGAAGATCCCATACCCTCCTGGTATCTCGGTCACCCAGTGACAATAACTCTCTTTGTTTTTTGTATTGCAATGAAGTTCACCTGTCTGGACAGCTTCTGCTTTCTTTCTTTCTTTCTCTTTCCCTCTCTCTCTCTTTCTCTCTGTTTGTGTTTTATGCCCAGGTTATAAATTCTCAGCTGCTCAGGGCTCCGAGCCAGGCCACAATATTGTTCAGAGTGTTGTGTGTGTATGTCTGTGAGTGGGTGTGTATGTGTGCGTGCGTGCGTGCGTGTGTGTGTGTGAATGAGTGTGTGTGTACTTAAATGGGTGGGTTTGTGTGTATTTTTGGGCAATAGTGTTGTTGGTAAAGTGTATGTATGTATTTAAGTGTACAATATGAATTTCTCTCTCTGTCTTTCTCTCTGATAAACACACACACACACACACACACACACACACACGCACACAAACACACACTGAGCGAGAAAAGGAGAGATTTTGTGGTCCATGGTTTTGCCGGAGCGTTGAGAGAATGAGAGCGGGAGCCTCCGGCAGTCATGCCAGTCATGATGAAGTTGTCCGTCAAGGATTTATTGTAATCTTCCCGCTGGTTGGAGCGGTGGCAGCTCTCCCACAGGTGAGGCACATGGGGGGCGGGGGGGGGGGGGGACTCGAGATTAATTAAGCATCTCGCTCAAACCCACCGACATATTTACTCCGCTTTAACAGTCAGCGATTAACAAACACACCAGGCTTAGGAAAACAAGATCGGAAGGAGGAGAAAGGAGACCCTCTTACGTCTAATGAACTAAGAGAACATCCATGAGGAGTCTCTCGCGCACACACACACACACACACACACACACACACACACACACACACACACACACACACAGCAGGCTGACGGGAGAAAGTCATTAACAAGACCATCAAATACAAAACCCTCAGTGACTAAAGAAAGCTTTGAATAAATGAACACAAAAACACATGAAAAGCAAGCCTGGAAATGACAATGCTTATTAGCTTTGAGGCTTTTCATTGATTACACATTAATCACTTATTGATTTGCCATTGAAGAAGATGTAACAATTAAGCTTACGCCTATCATAACTGGATTATTGGAATTGCTTTTCAGATTTTTTTTGTTTGCGTGATGGGATTTGAGAAGCAGAAAAAAAAAAATACAACAAATGATCCGTGCATGACCTGTTTAAGGCCAAAAGGCCAATATGCATCCCATCTCTCCATCAGAGAGCACAGGCGCATCAGAGACGCTGTTTACCCACAGCTCACTCAACGGGGTTCTGAGAGACTCTGAATCTCTTAGTGCAGATTGGTCTCAAAGAGTTGTTTTTATTGACTTGCACCTCTCCGCCTGAAGGTGTCTGACATCAAATGAAAGAATGCGATCTAACCTGCGCCTTTGAAAGAGCTCGTGTAACGTAGCGTTCGCAGACGCACACCGCCGCGTGCGCTGAGGGGGAGCGTGTGTTGTTGCCATTCGCAGAGAACATATTGCGGTTTAAGACAAATCAAAAAATGCTTCTGTTTCTCCCCTCAAAGTTGTATTGAGCCAGTTGATTTCATTCGTTTGTTCTTCTTCAAAGTTCAAAAGTAACAACGCGGCATACTTACCAAACCTAGATGGCCAACACACACACACACACACAAACACACACACACACACACACACACACACACACACACACACACACACACACACACACACACACACTCATAAACACATGCATAAAAATACTGAGAGGGACTTTCTAGGCACTGAACCTACAATTTCCATTTGGGTCTGATAATTAGACATCATTTACTCAACCATTGCATTGAGGAATCGAAATCCCTCTCAGATGAAAAGGAAGAGAGGAGCCACAGCGCTTTGAAGGTCCTCCGACGTTGCGGTGCGTGTGCGCCCTGCAGGGTTGAAATACTGACACGACGCCGTCCCATCCAGTGTTTCAGCTCAGAGGGAAATTGCGTTATCCATTTTGCTCCCCTTAATTGCTCCCTAACCTGCATGTGCATCTTCCTAATAGGATTGCTTTAACAAGATGGTCTTTGAAAGCCTCCTGCCCTACCTACAAATGGGTCATGTGTCTATTTGAACTTTTAAGGAAGAGATACTGTTATTCTATTGCCCCCGCTTCTGCATAAAAACAAGTCTTACTCGAGGGGTAATTTAATTTTCTTTCTCAAGGGGGGGGGGGGGGGGGGGAAATAGCTACTTCCACAAAGTTTCTGAGTGTGTAATTTGGTGTAAAACAGTACCACTTTAGGCGTTCTCCACCAGTTAAATTAAATTGAACCCTCTAGGGTTGTGTTGTAGGGTATTAAGTAATGTTTATTGATGTTTATTCTCTGAGGGAGCTGAGCGCCAAAAAAAAAGGGGAAGAATGGAAAAAAAAAAAAATCACTTTTCAGCTTTGATTAATTCCCACCCGCTCCGCGTGAAAGATGAAGCCGTACAGAGCAGGCCGCTGTCTTTCGCGTGAAGACTAGGAGACGCCGGCGCTGCTGCTCTGTTTCCAGCCTCGTGCCGCTGTCACTCTCGCTGAAAAATGGCCGTTCTGAATAGAGGAATAATAAAAAAATGATGTCGGGAGTTGAGCGGCTAAATTTATCACTGTTGAGTTCGTGTCGAGCGGGAGCCTCGCGTCTCCATTTGCGGCGTGTCTGCGATGACGTCATGGAGACGGACGACGGGCACACTCGCTTTGTGTCCCACAGGCATGCTGGAGGGAGCTGTCTCTCTCTCCACTCATGGCTTAACACACACTGGACTAAAGGATGAAGTGTGTGTGTGTGTGTGTGTGTGTGTGTGTGTCTGTGTGTGTGTCTGTGTGTGTGTGTGTGCTCTGTGAAGACCATGGCGTGATTTTCTGGGCCAGTGCCAGTATTACTTTCTGACTGTTGTGCTGCCCATGGCCTCATGATGCTGGAGGAGAATGAGGCAAACTGCAGGCCGTAATGTTGTGATAGGACTGCGCTAGCTTAGCAGTTGTGGATGTAGAATGCTAGATTTATGAAGAGACACACTTACTACAGACATTTACCTGGGGTTTGTAGCTTACAGTGTAAAATCACAACTCCATAATAACTAGGATCAATTGGTATTCCAAAGATAAATCAAACAATTCTACCCAGCATCATCATAGGCCAGCATTAAGGATGCACCGATACCGGTCTTGTAAGGGCAAATGTTACACCCAGGACGCTGCGCTCGTCTAGTGAGCGTCGTTTGGCACTGCCGTCCGTGCAAGCACGGCAATCCAGACTATTTTCATTTGTAGTTCCACGTTGGTGGAACGAACTGCCTAGAACTGCCTAGTAGCAGGGGCGTCCCTCTCTACCTTCAAGAAGCTTTTGAAGACCCAACTCTTCAGAGAGCACCTCCCCTCCTAACTGGCACCTGACTAGCGCTTAACTTGCACTTCAGCAGTTACATTCCTGCACTTCTTTTTCCTCTTTTCTAGGTTGTTGTTTTTCTAATTCTCATGTAAAGTAGTATTTATTGTTACACCATGCTTTTTTTATTGCTCTTAGCTTGACTGTTCTCTCCCTTGTACGTCGCTTTGGACAAAAGCGTCTGCTAAATGACTAAATGTAAAATGTAAATGTACCGACACCAGCATCGGGTATACTGTGATACTGTGCTCATATACTCATCGGGTATACTGTGCTCATATACTCATCGGGTATACTGTGCTCATATACTCATCGGGTATACTGTGATACTGTGCTCATATACTCATCGGGTATACTGTGATACTGTACTCATATACTCATCGGGTATACTGTGATACTGTGCTCATATACTCATCTGGTATACCGTGATACTGTGCTCATATACTCATTGGGTATACTGTGCTCATATACTCATCGGGTATACTGTGATACTGTGGTCATATACTCATCTGGTATACTGTGATACTGTGCTCATATACTCATCTGGTATACCGTGATACTGTGCTCATATACTCATTGGGTATACTGTGCTCATATACTCATCGGGTATACTGTGATACTGTGGTCATATACTCATCTGGTATACTGTGATACTGTGCTCATATACTCATCGGGTATACCGTGATACTGTGCTCATATACTCATTGGGTATACTGTGCTCATATACTCATCGGGTATACTGTGATACTGTGGTCATATACTCATCTGGTATACTGTGATACTGTGCTCATATACTCATCGGGTATACTGTGCTCATATACTCATCGGGTATACTGTGCTCATATACTCATCGGGTATACTGTGATACTGTACTCATATACTCATCCTTGTACACTGGTACCACTTCATGGCAACATTAGGTTAAACTAGAAGGCTGAATTTAGGTGTTCTGTCACTGTTTGCTGCCCTATCAGATTTGCTTTCCAGAAACAGTTGGGTAGGAGAAATTGATAGAACACCGGCACAGGCAAATTATTATTCTAAGTATCTGTATCGGTACTCATTTACACAAATGTTAGTACTCATACTCGTGCTCGTACTCGTCAGAAAAAAAGTTGTGTTGGTGCATCCCTAGCCAGTATCACACCCAACACAACACAACACAGTTAATGCCAAAATCCCCATGTGTCAAACAGTTGGTGTGCCTCATCACATCATAATACATACCAAAGATCTGTCATTTGTCTGTGGAAACAATTATGAGTATTATTGACACAGCTCATTACTAAATCATTTGGTATTATTCAGCTTTAAAGATGGCGATAGGTAGATAGGTAAAGCATGGTTTGTGTTTTGCATGTCAATTTGTACTACAGACTCTCCTGCCCCATGCTGTCCTCTTCGTCAGCTCTGGAGACTCTGGTGAACTGCCACAGCTCTGTCATCCCAGATGCACTCAGGCATAATGCAGCCGGCTCCCTGTCACGGTATCACTCTGCTCCGACTCTTATAATCCAGTCACACACACACACACAAACACACACACACACTCATGCACACAATCGACCAGCGGTGCACACCTGCAGACCGATCCACACTCACGAGGCCTGGCTCAATTAAAATAACCAGATCAAAATGAAACAGTCACTGTTGCCATGGCAACGTCCACACAGGATGCCCAACTTTTATCCCTTCCTCTTCTCCCCAGTCGTCCCCCTGCCTCCCTTTTTATTTTGATTGGATGCTCGCCTCGTCTCGAGTCGCTGTTGGTTTCCACACAATAAAAGAAATTGCTATTGGTTTCAGACTGTGTAATGAAAGTGATCAAACCGATGTACACATTGAGCAGGTCGTTCATAGTGTCTTCCTTTATTCCAGTACCAGGGGTACTCTTATAACATTGTTATAAACGTCTAAACATTAATACATGTAATAGCGGCACATAGAGATAAGGACTGTTTAAAGTGTATTAGATAACAATAACAATGAAGTCATGCCTTTATTCGATACAATAATGTTAACTAGCTTCTATTTGCATTTTGTGCTTCCCTTCATAAATGACTGTGGCCAGATTTGAGACTATTTCTCGTTAGAAACGGATAAAGGAGGCAATGGTAACAGACAGCTGTGGCTGCGTGGGGTGCATCCTTTAATGACCCGGAGCAGCAGTAATTAGGCGAGCTTGTCAGCATCTGGGCAGGTTGTCATGGTGACGGGAGGATGCTGGGGGGGCCCGCCCGCTTGTCTGTTGTTGACACCTGACAGTTCGGAAACCCACCTGTGAGTTTTCCCTGCACCTGACACGGAGGGACTTGTCTGGACTGGCCAGCGTGACTCAGGAAAAGCACAGAGGGAGACGCTGACGTGCTGTAATGGCTGTGAAACTGACTGCAGCCCCAGCGCTAACAGAGAGACTGTTTCAAGACCAGAACATCAAAGTCACATGGATTCATGCTGATGGGATGGACTGTTTCGATGTAGAAAAAGACAAAAAAAAAAAAGAGGAAAAAATTATAAATAAGTCCTTCTGGTTTCTTTGATCACTTCTTTCAATTTTTTTTTTGGCTGTACTTTACGCTGGGATGCACTCACACAGACATCTGTTTCATACTCAGTTTCTTATCTACAGCGCCAGTCCCAGCTCCGTCTCATACACACATACGCACACTCAGACACACACACACACACAAACACACACAATGCATTGTGCGAGACATCATTGTGTACTTCCTCCCTCATTGTCTCTTGGATGTTGGAGCATCATGGTCCATGTCTGGTATTATGTTCTCTCTCCCTCTCTCTCTCTCTCTCCCTCTCTCTCTCTCCCTCTCTCTCTCTCTCTCTCTCCCTCCCTCTCTCTCTCTCTCCCTGCTTGGAAAAAAAAAGAAGTCAGAGCGACAGGCTCATGAAAGGCAGAGCTGTCACGTCCCCTCAATAGCGCTAGGCTAATTGCTGACCCTAACAGGCCCAATTAGTGGTTACAAGCTCTGCGCTCAGGCCCATGGGAGACGTCCGGCTCAGGCATGTAGTGTGTGTGGCGTGGCCGTGCTGCTGGAGCTCTGTGGCAGTTATATACACACACACACACACACACACACACACTCAAAGACACGCTAACACGTACACTTATCTACATACAGACGTGCACACACTTACACACTCACACACTCACACACTCACACACACACACACACACACACACACACTCACACCACTCGGCAGAGAAGCCCTGGCAGTACCCGGCTTTCTTCTGCCACTTTGCCTTTTATTACCCCACTCTGTTTTCCCCTCTCCTCTTCCACATCTCACACACACACACACACACACACACACACACACACACACACACACACACACACACACACACACACACACACACGCGCACACAAACACACACACACGCGCGCACACACACACACACACACAGACACGCACACATACACACACACACACACAAACACGCACACACACACACACACACACACACACACACAGTACCATGCCTTTATTACCCTGCCCCGTTTCTCTCCTCTCCTCTTCCATCACATAGCCCAGTGGCACCAGCTGCCACAGCGGCCCCTAGAGCCCGCTTCACAGGCCTCTTCAAGGAACAGAGGAGGCAATGGCAAGGGGCTCTTGCCAGGGAACCACAAAGAAAGAGACAGAAAGAGAGAGAGAGAGAGAGAAAGACAGAGAGAGAAAGACAGAGAGAGAGAGAGAGTGAGAGATAGAAGGACAAAGACAGACAAGCCATGAAAGATAGAGACCCATGCAATTCACAGACAGTGAAAGACAGAGGAAGAGAGAGTGAGTGAAATAAAGGGAAAGAATGGGACAGAGAGAGGGAGTGAAATAAAGGGGGAGAAACACAGAGAAGAAGAACCCACACCAGACACAGGGAGAGAAAGACAGAGGGAGGGAGAGGGAGAGAGTGAATGAGAGAGAGAGAGAGAGAGAGAGAGCAAAGCAAAGCAGCGTCAGATGCTCCTCGACTCATGGCTGCAACAACCATGTAATCATCTCGCTTCTGTCTGAAGTGACTCCCTCAAAAGCCACTCGGCTAATGCAGCACTACTTATGTTTTGATAATGCGGCATTTAGCGCGGGTAAATATATCGGCCGTCTGCCCGCATTCTGAGTGTGAAACGCGATTAAGCCTTATATCACAGGCAGATAAGGGAACACTGGGAGGGGTTCTAGTACTAACATACAATGCATGGCTATGTCAAGATACGAGAAAGCGGAGGAGAGAGAGAGAGAAAAAAAAGAGACTTCATTTCTTAATCTTGATTTGCTTTTCTGGGGGAGAAGGAAGGGGAGTGGGCTGGTGGTTGCTTGACGTTGGGAGTTTTTTCTTTTTTCTCTTTCTGGTTTTTCTCTTTCTAATAGCGTTGGCTGCTTCGGTGGATTCGGCGGAGTGATTCCTCTCCAGTCGGGGCTTTCTGTCTTTCTCTTCCTCTTCCTCCCCTTGTTATGAATGCAACACTAGAGGCCAAAAAGGGAGGATGCTGTAAGGTTGGTGGTGGGGGTACGACGGGTTGGGGTGGCGGTGTGTGTGTGTGTGTGTGTGTGTGTGTGTGTGTGTGTGTGTGTGTGTGTGTGTGGGAGGGGGGGGGGGTTATATGTGGTGGGATACTAATTACAGTGTCCACTAATAGCAGCTCATGTAAACCAGGCCAATGCATCTTGCTTGATGAGAACATGCATCAACCAGCTTAATTGAGAGTAAAATGAGGCAGGCGTGCCACAGGACCTATTAATCAACATTGATGAATGAAAGTGTAATTAGAAGAGGAAATTCAGAAGAAGAAGAAGAAGAAGAAGAAGAAGAAGAAGAAGAGAGGGGGAGCAAAAGAAAACCAGTTAACGTCTCTCGCACATAAAGTTAAGCTTGGGGTAATAAATAGTCGAGAGAATGCACGCGTGCACACATACACACCACACACACACACACACACACACACACACACACAGCTCACGAGTACTCATGAGGCAGGATGACACACATAGCTTTAGGTTAAAGGTGTTTGAAGAAGGAAGGAAGATCCTCTTTCACACATACCGAACCTGTGGAATTAAAAACTGGTTAACTCCTTGTGCGTGTGTCTAAGAGTAATAGCCAAATTAAAATTAGAGGTAATTATTCCATATCAGACATGTTTTGTTTCAGCTTTTTTATTGAGTTACAAAAGTCATCGCATAATTGGTCAGTCATAATTAAATAATCGTTTTCTGCAGCTTTTAATCCAATTTAAATTGAGTCAGATTCATTACTGAAAATGACGACAAGTCGTATGATTTCTATCAAAGCTCTAAAGACAAACATTTGGAAGGATCATTTACGTGTGGCAACACTGGTTTACAATTGATGTCCCCTTTTAGTCCGAGTCCTGGGTGCAAAATCGATGTGTACCTGTTGGTCATCAGCTCAAACCCAAACATGACATTGCATCATGACCTTTTAGCTGTAAACCACCGCAGCATTACTTAAACTAAAAATAAACAAAAAGAAAAGCAGACAATGTCTTATTCCAACATGTGATATTGTCATGATTATCTGTCTATTTGGTGTTGGGTCATGTTTATTTGTGTCCTCCTGGAGGTAATCTCTTTCTCTGAGATGAGAGGTGGATGAGTGCACCTCTCTGGGGAGAGCAGAGAGACTCTGAGAGACTGCTCTGGAGTGAGCATCCCTGTCATAATGTTGTGACAGCTTCTTCATCAGGACCACCGGATGATGAGCTCTGTCACCATGGTGATGATGTTTGGTTGGTCTCCGAGTGCTGAGTGCACCGTGGCAATTAGGCGCTGACCCAATATTTGGTTACGATGTTCAAAAGCATCTTGGTTAACAGTGTTAATTTAGCACGATGTGAAAACGAAGAAAACAAGCAAACTGAAAGTTGGTCACCAGATACCAAAAAATCTAATAATATTCACTCTGACTGAAAGTTACATATTGCATACATAACAGATACAACTCACGACAGGTTACGGTTTGAAGATTTCTTGATCCCCTCTGGTGATTTGATGTGTGTTTATTTTAGCAGACTGTTCTGGAGTTTTATTTAATAATAAAATAATTCTATTTAAAAAATAATTCTCTGACAGCGTGAAATGTACTGATATCTCTGTTTAAACCTTTTTTTCTTTTTAAGGAACTATTGACAACCTGTCAACTACTCTTCATTTCTAAGAGGTGCAACAAATAGAGAGGGATTGAAACAGTTTCAACGATTTTTTTTTTTTTACAGAATCAGCCACTGTACAAACTGTTTAATTAGTCCACATCCAGAATGTAAAGGTTGGAAGAGTGATATGACTTCATGTAATTATTGGGGCGATGGGTTTACCTTGTTGAATGACGCCCGAAGAGATTCAGGTGAAGCCTTCCTTTGAACATCACGGTCGGGTGTTCTTTTCATGTGTCAGAAATAATCAACATGTTCTCTGCTGCACACCTTAGCCAGTAGGCTGGTTCTTTGCCCCAGCGAGTTCAGCTCACTCTGCCGGAGAGCTACGAGCGAATAAATAACGCAAGAAGAAAACAACACCATGGCGATATCCCCTTTGTTTTGGTCTAAATCATCATCGTTCCCTTTTCAAAACCTCTTACCTATTTATAGACTTTGATATGTAAACCTATGAAATCTTACCTCAGGCGAGACAATCAGGGCTGTTCTTCTTCAATCCCACCGAATCAAAGAGAGAAAGGGAACAAGGAGGAAAAGAGAGATAAATGAAAAGACAAAAGAGGAACAATATCGGAAGGAGACACCGTTACTGAGCACGGGTGATAATTAGAGTCAAATAAAAAGACAAGGCAGATTAGTGTTCTTTTCCCTCTGTTCCTTTCACCAAATGGTTTTGTATGCCAAAATGTGAAGACAGAGTCATATTTTTTATTCTCAAACCAAATGCTCCAATTGCTCCACATCACCACCCATTAAGAAGAGGAATGGTAGTGGATGCTGGTGGAGGAAGACACTGATGATGTGTCGTGGTGGGTATGGCAAGCTCTTAAATCTCAGAGGCCCTCGTAATGCTGTGGACAATGGAAAGAGCGCACGACAGATTTGCGGCTTTTTGGTGGGCAGGTCTGAACATGCCGCAGTGCGGAGGGGAGGGGGGGTGGGGGGGAGGCGAGAGGTCAACTCCGATTTTGCGACGGCCTCTTTTTCCCTTCCCCTCGCACTGACATCATCAAGAATGGCCTGGCTGAAATTAGCTTAACCCCTCGGAAATGACATATCTCTTCTCGTAAGCCGGGTAGACACGGCGAGCGTCTGAACGTGAAATCCAAATCAACACATTGTTTTTGCCATGTCAGGAGCAGCCACGGAATGACCATCACTCTCTGGCTCGGGGATATTTTTTTGTCAAAACGGTTGCGTCGGGAGCCGTTTGAAATAATCTAATCCAGCAAATCTTTACTCGTTACGGTCATTATACAGGCTTGACCTCATTCTGTTGGGATAGATTCTTCTGGGCAGGAGTGGAGGAGGAGGAGGAGGAGGAGGAGAACGACGATGAGGCTGTCTCATAAACAAGTGTTACATCCTCACTCAACGAGTGTGACACACACACACGGCCGTTAGACTGGTGGCTGCCTGGTAGAAGTATCACGACACCCGTTGACTTTTATCGCCCCTGCACCCTCGGGGGTAAACCATGAGGACTTCGTCCCAGTCACTTTTGGAAAAGGCTAAAAGGAAAATATGGCTGCACGACTTCATTATAGTGTGCTTTTGTTGTGTGCACAGGGAGGTTTTTTTTTTTGAAGATATTGCTTATTTTCTCAGGCAAATATAGTGATGTCAGGTCAATCACTTTAAAGCAAAAACAAACAGTTATACAATATTTGATGGGTCACTTTTAATAAGATAAGAGATATGCATAATTCCCTTGTTTGCAAGCATTAGTGCTAAAACAACAGATCCACATGTACACATACCTCTATATTAATTACATTCAGAAAGAAATGCAGCAGGCATGTTTAACATGTTTGTGTTTATGCTATATCTTATGATGTACATATACTATGCCTACCAGTGCCGGCTGGTGGTTAGAACAGAGTGTGGAATATTAAATTGTGAACTTGAGAAAACTAGGGGGAGACATTTTTGAAAAAAAAAGCCCTGAAATGGTGACTTCTGATTTATTTGGGGGAAACAAATTGACAAATTGAGACTTTAAAATGATGAGACCAACCTTTAACAGATTCAAGGGATCACATATTACTGCATTCAAGCATTGCATGATCATGCTCCTACTGATAACTATCAAATTGGCTGTGGAAAACACTGGAATTTTCACTTAGGCTAAATGTGTTGTTGACAGTGGTTATGTCCCTGTCAGGAGTTTGGGGAACATAAACAGTAATACATTTTCCTGCCTCGGCAGGACATAAACAAACCAAATATTTAATCAAATTAATTAAGTGTATTACCAATGGACCGTATTCAATTAAAAATACATGAACAAGCGTTTACTCTATTCACAAGCAATTCAATATAGACAACGGTAACAAGATAGTGTTAGCTCGACTGGAAAAAGCCTATTCTCTTACCTTGCTAGCCAACACTAGCTAGCTAACGTGTTAACAAGCCACTGCCTCAACAGGTAGTGCTGCTGCTCTCTCCTGTACCTTCTAGTTTCCCAAAAACCTAGTAGACTCCAAGCTTTGTCTCTTTCAATGTTGCATCCAAGTCAGATGTAAGATCTAATTAGAAAAAAAATCTTAAACTAACAAGCAATTATACCTAAAAAGCCAGTTTATATGCTAAGTAGCGCATCAGCAGTTTCGCAAGGAGATACAAATGATGAAATTCATGTCCAAGACCCAGTCTTCTGGAGTTAAGTCAGCTGTTGGTCTACTCTCACTCTTAACCTGCACCTTTTCTTCATATGGTTCACAGAACATGAGGATCATTTATCGTTGTAATCTCTCTCGTTGTTTGAATGAACGCAGTAACCTAGCATAACTGTAGCGCTAGCAGGGGCTCAAAGAATGTTGTGGTAGTGTTCGATTGGTATTTCAAAAGACCTACTGTCAATGATCTTTACATGAATGCGCAAGGATGAGCACAATTGATTGAAAACGGCAAGGCGGCCACTTCAAAACCTGGACAAAAGCCCAGTTGCCCAAAAATTCGCTTCATGTCATTTTAAAATCGCCCAGTTGGGGCCACTATTTGTACTGCATACGTAAATCTGTTTATGCAATGTGCAGCAACCCAGGCAAGTAATCACTCGTACACAAGCAGTTTAAAACCATGTGTGTCATTTTTGTGAATTTTTTCATTAAGCATTGCTTCATCTGTTTAAATGGACGAGCCACCCCTGATATCCACTAAATAATGTGTACTTGTCTCAGCCAAATTACAGTATATTTCATTGACACAGATTTGCTGCAGAATAGCCTTAATTGTGAATGAACATCGGTCTATTTCAAGACTTAAGAGCTTGAAACTAGTTGGCAGTAACACACAGGGTCAACCACCCCCCACCCCCAGAATTATCAGCATTATATAAGACAGCCCTTTCATATAACCCTGACCAGCAAGCAATCTTGTTTGCTGTCTTTTTGGGTTTTGCCGCTAATAAATACTCATTTTAATGACTGACTTTATATTGCTCCTGCAGCCCAGTGCTGTCGCTTAGGCAATAACACTAAAGATGTAATCAGGGGACATGCCACCCAGGAGACGGACGTGGGGCCGGGACAGGTGGACAGGTGCGATAAGGACTTTTCACGGGGACTGGGAGCCGCGCCGATGTCCAGTCACTGCCAGTTAATGGCTGATGGCGATCCTCGATTGCCGCAGCCATTTTAAATCTCTCGTCCATTTTGCCTTGACCTTTGTCTTCCGTTTCCCTCTTCTTTTCTCTTTCTCTTTCTCTCTCTCTCGCTCGGTCCTGTTTATCCAATTGCCGTGTGCTATTTGTGCTTCCCCACTCTGTCTCTCTTTTTTATTTCACTTTGATCCCTCTCAGAGATTTATTTAATGGAGTAAAACAGGCTGGAGGGCTCCTAAGGGAGAAACTGATTGAGCCCAACTGGTTTAGCTCACAGATAAATACTCGCTTTTCCCATCTCCCAACCAGGCCCATAATCAGACCCTTCATGGCCCAGAATTCATGTGCACTGTTCGCTCATTCAGGGCTCAGAGATGACACAATGAGGATGCCCTTAAACAACCTACTACAGCACGCTACTACAGCATGCTCAGAGGGGCTGACATTGGTAACACATCAGTTCCATTCATTCATGTATACTGCAGTGTGGGACAAGCCAAGAAAAATAAGCTTCTATGGTTCTCTACTTTTTATTGTATTGAGTCATTCAAGAATCTTCTCGTACAGGGCGTAATTGATTTCATTGTACATTGTAAACAATAAAATACAAATATCAAGGTTTAACAGTTTGTCATGTGTTTGTCAAAATGTTGATGTGAGAAAAAATATGTCAAACCCTAATACACGGATCAGCTGCAAATCTTTTGGGCGTCGATCATGGGTGCTTGATTGTGAGGCCTAGATTGCATGAATTGTTTATGACTTGATTCATTTTCACATTTGTAAGACCCACACATACATAGACAAAAACACAAGACAACATACACACGCTATGATGAAAATACTAAAGCAAGACGTCATGCGGTTCCCACGGTCTCATGTGCTTTTTGAAATGCCATTGACTGCTGGCTTGTAAAACCACTGCTAACATTCCGTATTAGCCAACCGTTTTAATTTAGTGGGACACTTTAGGACTTTGTGGGGTGTGTGTTCTGTGCCAGTTTTGAAAGACTTACAGTGGACTTTTGGCTTGTAACAATGGCCCGTAAACACAGGGCCATTTTTACCACAGAAACCTGACACACGCGTTGTGCCACAATAACCTAATTAGGAGAGTTTATTTTTTGTTTGCCCTCCGTGTTCTCCTTGGTAACCAGGCGGCAGCGCCTGGTTATAATTTCGGCCCATGTTGTTGTTGTTGTTGTTGTTGTGTCACTGTCCCCAGTCGCGGGGGCTTGATTCATTCTCTGTGTCACACGCTGGGATCAGGTTGAGTCACCGAGGGGCTCAGACATCGGGGGAGGGAGAATGAGAGAGAGAGAGAAAGAGAGAGAGAGAGAGAGAGAGAGAGAGAGTGGCAGTGTGGCAGGTGAGGCTCTTCCCCCTCCCCTCCCCTCCCCCTCCCCTCTTCACTATAATCCCCAGGACGAGGACAGCGCTCGTGATCCTGCCGACTACGCCACCTCCACCGCCGCCGCCGAGGTGCTCCCCGGTGCGAGACCAACACCTGCGCCTGATTTATTGGGGGGGCAAATTACTGTTTTTAAACAGGCCCCACAGGGCTCTCGGGAACATGTTGAGAAAATGTTTGTTTACTGTTATGTGCAACCTTATAATAATAATAGTGCTGCTTTTACTGCCCCAAAGAAGAAGAAAAAAAAGCGCCCTGAGATGCACAGGGTTATGCTGCTGTCTCACCTATACTTGGCCAATCACGACGTTGGTGGTCTTTGCATCAGTTAGGGCTTAATTCGTTTATTTTATTTTGCTGCAGATATCAAATGCTTTTACAGAGCCAGAGGTTTTGAACTCTATTCAGGGAGATGTGTGTGTGTCTCCCCTAATCTGCACCTTACGGTATGGACATATTGGTGATTTGCCCGGAGAGAATGCCAGAAAAATAAGACATCTCTGGCTAAACTAAACCTACACCCCCAGTCACGGCAAAGTGTTTAATGGCAGTCGCGGAGGAGGAGTGCCTCGTCTTCCTGACACATCGCCGTCAGCCATGATCGTCACGCAGACAGACCGGTGGCTTAGTATCAGCGGTATGGGCTAGTCAAAAAGTTAACTACGGGTGGTGATGGAGCCCGAATCTCCCTCTCTCTCTGTCTCGCTCTCTCTCTCTCTCTCTCTCTCTCTCTCTTTTTTTTTTCAAAGTCGAATTAATTTATGGCGTTGTCAATATGCTGTCAGGGCCTCACTGGGAGATGTGACAGGCTGCCAGGTGAGCTGTCAGTGGCCCTAGAGATCAGGAGGAAGGGATTTGAGAGAGAGGCTCTCTTCTGCCTGATCAGCAGCCGTGGCAGCAGCAGCAGCAGCAGCAATGGAGGGAACAGGCAGCAGCCAGGGCCGAGAGGGAGCATGGCACAGAGAGATGACACCACACACACACACACACACACACACACACACACACACACACACACACACACACACACACACACACACACAGGGACAGAGACAGAGACAGACACATACACATGCACACACCACAGGTGTAAAGTTACAGTGCTGCCGTCGAGCACTAATTACCTACGAGAGTGGCTGTTTCTTTGCTCTCTCTCCTCTCCCACCCCTCCCTTCCTCCCTTTACCCGGGCGTCCAAATTACACATCTCAACCACAACAAGGACGACGCACCCGACAGTCATTTGTCAGGCTAATTATTTGTCTTCAGCTTGTAATTGCGGCTCAAACAGGTACCCAGGTAATTGTGTGGCGAGCTGCAATGTTAAGTGATGCTTTCCCTCCATTTGGAGATAAGATAAAAGTAGGGGAGTTCATTTCAGCCACTCACTCCCCCCCCCTCCCCCCTCCCAAAAAAAGACATCTGACATGGCCTCTTTTCTTTCTTTGCTTGAAAGATGATTAGGGGCCAGAGTTCTTTAAATCCTAATGAGTCATGCTGAATATGGCGTACTTACCTTAATGCACTGACAAGATATCTTAGCTGTGCAAGAAGGGCTTTGACAACACAAAGCCCCCAGCATCTAGTCTGTGCTAGCGCTGCCTCATGCGAAGCATGCTAAGCGTAAGAGAAAAACATTACACTGAGTGCAAACACACAGGATGTGATGGAAGGACCTTGTCAAGTGTTGCCCAAAAAAATGTCTGTCAACGTAACATTAATTGTGGTCTTAAAAAGGCACATTGTTCTGTCCCGAAGTATTTTGGCCTCCGCGCATATAAACACACTGGACCCTGTCATGTGCACTGACATGCATCTCTGTTGCACTGTCACCCATCATCATAATTACTCAGGCGAGCTCTGTTTTTGTTCTTTTTAAACGTGCATCCAATGGTCCTTCACCGAGGGCTAAGCCAGGCCAACTGGACATGATGTCAAGTTGAATATGATAATGAGTTAAAAAATATAACTTGGTCTAAGAAAGAGAAAGGGAAAGAGGGAGAGAGGGAGAGGGGGAGAGAGGGAGAGAGGGAGGGAGGGAGAGAGGGGAGGAGAATGAGTTGGGGGGTGAGAAAATAAAACTGAATTTTCACATTTGCCCGGAATCCAATCGCTACCCCCTGCCATGTCAGAGAGTCCTCTGATCTCGGGCAGAACCACGTAAGGGAATGGTCACTGGATTTCTCAACTGTCTGCTCCATGAAGAAACACATTTTGTACGGCCGCCAGACGCTCTCTGGCCATCCTGTGAAGCCGCTGCAGCCGGCGCTCTGTACTTCTGCCCTCTGGCTCTTGATGTGCCGAATAAGGAGAACACGCAACATCCCCCCTCTCCGAGAGGGTCCGTAACTCCCTCGGACAGGCCGGGCCAGCGCCTCAGCGCCTCAGCGCCGGGGTCAGCTATCCCAGCAGGCCGAGTGGTAAAGGCCACAGACACACAGAGAGGGAAATGATGAGCCACTCTACGGTGTGTAACAATGGCAGTTTGTCACCAGATTTGCCACCGAAAGCTTTGCGGTGTGTCCACTCGATCTACAGGGACTGCACTGTTCATGGTCAAATTAGCGCCACAATAGCACTGGTCATTTTGTCATTTTTTTGAGGGATTCTTTTCCAGAGCTGACCCTAACTCTAATCTAGGTATTAGACCTAAGTATTACAGAGGCCTTCCACGCTAAGAATAAAGGCTTGAAATACATTAAATGTCAGATTAGCACATGCCACAGTGTGGCACAATGATTGGCGGTGTTTAAAACTATGGTCTGCCATAATTAAGGAACGAAAAAGAAAGGATTTGTCTTCTCTGTGCTGTGTTAACTATTGTCATCTAATTGGTGTTGGCAATGGTATTAACTGCAGCCTTTTATATGGTTTTGTTAATAGGAGTGGCATCCAATCATTTTTTTACAGACAAACACCCTCCCACCCCCGCCCAGAGTACAGTCTGTATGTGGGGATGACTTGGAGAGTTGATCAGTAAAAGACGTGGTGTGGGAGTGATTTCTTTTCTCTTTTTTTTGTGTTCATTTTCACACTGGGACAATGGTGCCATCTGCTTTGCATTTGTTCAACAAAGATTTATTGTGTTGTGCGACACTAATCCAAAACACACATCTCGCCTTGCACTCATCAGAGACGACAAACGAGCAAAGAGAAAACGGTATCCCTAAAAAAAAAAAACCCTCTGTAGTCCCTTCTCCATCAACTCTCGTTTTGACGAGCGAGTTGGCACTTGGAGGTGAGAAATGGCAGTTATTTTCTCTCTCTCTGCTTCCTCACAACTTCTGAAGATCCGTAATTAACAGATATTATTAATGGCATTTGAAGAACAAATTTGTGGGGAAGAAATAACATAAATGATGTGTGTGTGTGTTTAGATGTGAAAGAGCATGTTTAGATGTGTGTGTGTTTGTGTGTGTGTGTGTGTGTGTTTTTAGTTCCTTGAAAAGAACGAATTGCCAGTAAGACCTCATGGAGGGGAGGTCATGAATTTTTAACGGCCCAAGGGTGGCAGGGTTTACCACTTACTTTTTAAACACCCCAGAAATTAGTTCTTTGGGGATTTTTTTCTCGCACTAATCAAAAACAGGGTCAAATTGCCTCTTCCGTAAACAACACTTATCATGCTCACAGAGGGGGCGATCCTCAGCACACATGTCCCCAACCCCCCCCCCCCCCCCTCGTTCCCCCGAGAGTTCAAACCCCTCGTGTTCTCCAAGGCTCCCTCCTGACCCTGGTGTCGTCCCCTATGTCAGGTGTGAGTTGCAGGGGGGGGTCACCGAATGTTGATAATGGAGGTTCACAGACCTGGCTTTAGGGGTGAATGTGTGTCTGTGTGTGTGTGTCTGTGTGTGTGTGTGTGTGGGGGGGGGGGGGGGGGTGATTACTGGAGCTTGATGGACCTGTGGCTACAGATTTGGGGTCAGACCCCGCAACCTCATGACACGGTCTTGTCGTGCGTGTTTGTCCTCCAAGGGGAGAGGGTGAAGGTCTGGACCCACCCCCACGCTTCCGAGCGGCTGACCCGGTGCCACTGTCCCTCCCGCACGTGTGACTATCATTCCTATTGTCTTACACCCTATTGACAGAAACACACATAGGTCCTTGCAAACAATATGTATACACACATACAAATAATACTTACGCACACGTGGAACGGGCAAATACTTTGTTGTTTGTTGTTTTCACATTTGTGTATGACCATGTAGCCTCACTTATATGTATGCGCTCACACTGACACACACACACACACACACACACACACACACACACACCCACACAGACACAGACACATAGGCAGATGCTTCAGACGGACGTCAGTGTGTACAAGCGAAGGCCTCTCCACCCCGAGGTGAGCCCCTGCCAATTCACCTGCCAGCGCTGGACAGTGAGTGCACCCAATGCACGGAGGGGCTGCCCTGGTGCTCACACACCGCGCTCCGGGTCAACGCGAGGGGGGCGAGGGCCGGCCGAGGGGGGTACGGGGGGTTAACTTACACTTCCATTACCTATAAGGACAAATGTAACCCTCTGTTCTCCACACCACCCCACCACCCCCACCCCCAACTCCACTCTCACCACGGTACACTACCACCACCACCACCACCACCACCACCACCACCACCTCCACCCCAGAGTAATCCAGACTCCAGTGCAGTCACTGTGAAGCCTCTTCTGGGGGGTCCCTGGTGGAATATTCATGGAGCTGCGCTTCCTTGTCTCTTCACTTGGACATTTTCTCCGTGCTTTGGGCCTTCGCCTGCTGAGAGGGAGAGAGGGAGGGAAAGAGAGAGAGAGGGAGGGAGAGAGAGAGGGATGGAGGGAGAGAGAGTGAGTGAGAGAGGGAGGGAAAGAGAGAGAGTGAGAGAGAGAGAGAGAGAGAGAGAGAGGGAAAGAGAGAGAGAGAGAGAGAGGGATGGAGGGAGAGAGAGTGAGTGAGAGAGGGAGGGAAAGAGAGAGAGTGAGAGAGAGGGATGGAGGGAGAGAGAGTGAGTGAGAGAGGGAGGGAAAGAGAGAGAGTGAGAGAGAGAGAGAGAGAGAGAGAGAGGGAAAGAGAGAGAGAGAGAGAGAGGGATGGAGGGAGTGTGAGATGGAGCCCCCATGGGAGAGAGAGAGGGATGGAGAGAGAGAGAGAGAGAGAGAGAGGGAAAGAGAGAGAGAGAGAGAGAGGGATGGAGGGAGTGTGAGATGGAGAGAGAGAGAGAGAGAGAGAGAGGGATGGAGGGAGTGTGAGATGGAGGGAGTGTGAGAGAGAGAGAGAGAGAGAGAGAGAGGGATGGAGGGAGTGTGAGATGGAGAGAGAGAGGGATGGAGGGAGTGTGAGATGGAGAGAGAGAGAGAGAGAGAGAGAGAGGGATGGAGGGAGTGTGAGATGGAGAGAGAGAGAGAGAGGGATGGAGGGAGTGTGAGATGGAGAGAGAGAGAGAGAGAGGGATGGAGAGAGAGAGAGGGATGGAGGGAGTGTGAGATGGAGCCCCCATGGGAGAGAGAGAGGGATGGAGAGAGAGAGAGAGGGATGGAGAGAGGGATGGAGCCCCCATGGGAGACTATTTCCCTCCGCCCGGCTGCTCCTCTCTTCTTCCGGTTGATGCCTGCGCACCCCCTCGATTATACGGTTCAGTTTTGGCAGTTTAAAGCGCTGCGCGTCTCTCCCCTCTCAGCGCGCCGTGCAAACCCCCACGGGGGGTGCGGTGGGGTGGGGTGGGGTGGGGGCGAGTCGGACGGGGCCCCCCTCGCTCCGCTTGTGTACAAACATCTGCCTCCACCATGGGAACACTGGGGACTCTCTCTCATGATTCCTCCGATTCCACTCAACACATCATCCCCACCTCTAATTAAAAAATAGTGAAGAACAGAGAGAGAGAGAGCGAGAGAGAGAGAGAGAGAGAGAGAGATAGAGGAGAAAATGGAAGGAAACGGTCACAGTGAAAATAGATGAAGGGAGAGAAAAAAAAGTGCGCTAGAAATGCTGTGAAGACAAGCCTCTCATTAAGTGTGGGGAAGATATTCAGCTTTTTTCTCTTTTTTTGAATGAGTCCCTTCCTCTCCCCTCCCCTCCCCTCCGTTCCCTCCATCTTCCTCTCTTCCATCTGGAGTTGGTTTGCCCTCTCTTTATCCTTTGTTAACTTATTTTCAAACCCACCTACCTTCCTTCTTCCTGCTGTAATTATACAGGGGAGTGTTATTTAATGTTCACCAATAACAGTCAAGCTGTGGGTCCTCACTTAATAATTACTTCCTGCTGAACGAGGCACAGCAGTTAACGAGGTGGAAGAAATACCTACATTATACCCCCACACCCCCCCCCCCCCCCCCACCCCTCAAAAAAATGTTTTAATTGATTTCTTATTTCTAAGAGAAAACATTTGTGTGTAATTTATGTCATACTGTTTTGACTGCATGATTGAGAACGGCTTTCTGCGTACTTATGGAGAGTAGATACTGCTAAATTGCAACCTCTAGAAATGTAAATTCATATGAAGCATGCAAACTAGCAAGGTGTGACGATCGGCCTGATAGAGATGCGTCAGTCTGATAAAACAATTTCTGATTTATCTTCCATTGTTCCCCCGAGCAGAACAGGCCACTCAGGGACATTTTGTGACTGCGTGTCCCTCCAAAGAAAAAAAAATGGATCAAATTCCCATCTCCGATTGCCTTCTAGGATAATCTTTGCGAGAAA
>NC_045162.1:26701928-26714428 GCF_900700415.2 Clupea harengus | reverse complement strand
TGATGTTGGGTTCAAGGATTCTTATTGTTCCAGGGGAGAAACATCTTTTTTTCAGGGGAAATGAATCTCCTTTTCTTTTTTTTCTCTTTTTTTTCCCCCCGCAATGCGATTTTAAGTAAGAAACAGACATTGAAGGTTAAATGTGGACTCCGGTTGTCAAAACACATGATTTCGAAAAAAAATGTAGATGTGAAACCGATACGCTGATAACGTCTCCTGTGAAGATGGCTGGCTTTTGATAAAGAGGCATGGTTTTTATCTTTCTAGTAATTATGGGAGGCAGACTGTAATCACCATTATCTCACACATAAAGCCTGTCCTTTTTTGTTACACTGAAGCAATGATACATTCAGTTCAGTTCGATCCACGTTGCAGGCATTCACCCCCACCCACCCCACCCCCACCCACCCCACCCCCCTAACACACACACACACACACATACTACTTGGCTCACATGAAAAAGATTCACCACGCAAAAAAAAAAGAAAAAAAAAAGAAATTACAGCAAGTTTACAACACATGCCTCGCTCGAACAAGTTCCTGGTTTGCATTTTCATTTCGAATTTACGGCTCGCTGAGTGGTGAGGCTCCCCCTCACGCGTCCCCCAGCTCTCCAAATATTTTGATTTGTTTGATAGAACGACAATAGTCGGCACTGAGGAGGAGGAGGACGCAGATGACTACCAGATCTGTGCGTCATACTGACATTTCCCCCAAAACGTAATTATGCCATTGAGCTATGGTTCCTTTTCGGGCCTTTATAGTGCTTCCCTTTGGCCTCCGCCGTGCCCCGGCCTGTCACACATTAAAGGCTATTTGGCTCGTATTGAAAAGGCAATGTCCTCTGCTCAGCCCCGGTCTCCAAATGAGGTCGGGTGGACACCCAGGCACCAGCCTCGAACATGGAAATGCTCTGAACTCTCGGCAGCTCCCTGGGGCTAGCATGCCTTTACTGTCTGATCTCATTCTGACCCGTCCGTAAAGAGCACGGGGTAAATTATTACACAGCCCCCTTTGGACTACCTGGCTATATATTTTCCGGCATAGACTTCCTGGGGCCTTCAGGGGCCCATTTGAATGATTTGAAAATCCCCTAAAGCTGAGGAGGTAGCAAACCTGACGAGAAAAAAACAAGACAAAACCGGCGCGGCTATACATGATACATTGCGCCTTTTTGAAAAAATTCTCAACTTGCTTGTGTAGTCATTCAAAAACAAATGCTTATCGAAAAAATAGAATCTCGTTCTGATTATGCACATATGTGTGGTGGTGGTGCACTTTTGCTTTCTCAAAGACAAACTGTGCATGATTTATATTTTTGTTGTTGCTCGGAGACTGAATGCTAACTTGCTAAGCGCAGTCACAGATGATCCCAGGCAGCCGTTGCCAGGCAGTTGATGGTCAGGTCGCCCGCAGGCAGTGGAAAAAAAAAAAAAAAAGCGGGAGGTGGGTGCTGGGTGGATACAGGCCTTCTCTCCCACCTCACCACTCTGCCGCCGCCGTGCAATCGAGTCCATCCCCCCCCCCTCCCTCCTCCCCTGAGGCGGTGTAGCATTCGTCTGACCGCAGTGAGCTGCCAACACTCCACTGTCTCAACAGCTCAACCACTGAAGCCTCCCGTCAGAGAGGCAACAGCAGCTAAAAGAGTGTGGGATCGGGGGGGGGGGGAGGGGAAGAAGGAGAGGAGAGAAGGATGGGATGGGAGGCAGCTTGGGGGAGGTGGATGAGGGGAAAGGGAGGTGGGAGGTGGGGGGGGGGGGGGAGTGAAGGGAGGAAGGCAGGCTGAGGGGAAAAGACAGAACAGTCAAACATTTCAGGCACGCTATTCCTGAGTAATGAAGCACAGCAAGAGAATATACCTGTGCAACATTTGATAAAGATGGGCTGACATAGCAGTCCAAATAGGCTCTTCTGTGAGGGAGCACGTGTCTATCTATCACCGCGCTGTGCCAGAGTCGGAGAGAAACGAGAAAGAGAGAGAAACGGAGAGAGAGAGAGAGAGAGAGAGAGAGAGAGAGAGAGAGAGCAACACGCCAGACAGGAAGAAAGAGAGAGAAAGACAGAGAGGGAGAGGGAGGGAGAGGAGAGATGGAGAAAGAGAAAGAGAACGAAACGGAGAGAGAGAGAGAGAGAGAGAGAGAGAGAGAGCAACACGCGAGACAGGAAGAAAGAGAGAGAAAGACAGAGAGGCACAGAGAGGAAGAGGGAGGGAGAGGAGAGATGGAGAAAAGAGAAAGAGAACGAAACGGAGAGAGAGAGAGAGAGAGAGCAACACGCGAGACAGGAAGAAAGAGAGAGAAAGACAGAGAGGCACAGAGAGGAAGAGGGAGGGAGGGAGAGGAGAGATGGAGAAAAGAGAAAGAGACAGGCGGCGAAACAGAGCAGGCGGCAACCAGGGGGAGGCGAGAGAGCAAAGCAAAGAAAGAGTGAATGAGTCACATTATCCCTGGCAGATGGTGAGTACCATCAAGGCCGGGTAGTTCCTCAATTAGGCCCCAGCGACCATGTGTCCTTGTACCCACTGGATTGTTTTAATTCACCACTCCAAACTCTCCCCCCCCCCCCCCCCCCCCCCCGCAGAGGAGAGGGAGCGAGACCGAGGCAATCCCATTCTTTCCCCCATCCTGATCACATGTTTGCCCCCTTCATCCATCCGTCTGCCATCTCCCCCTATACATCAGTCACCGGGAGAGGACAGGACAGGGGGGGAGAGAGAGAGGCAAGCAGGTATGAACATAAAAAAACAAAACCTGCACAGCCGGGGAAGTCTTCAGTGCACGACCAAAACCAGACTGAACCAAACCAAACCGAACTACAGGTACCCACAGCGCTCCAGGCATGATTAATGAAATCTTAACGCCACACTGGACACAAATATTCATCACCCCACTGCCCCTATTGTAATGGGACTCAAGGAGAAAGAGAGAGAGTATGACAGAGAGAGGAGAGGAGAGAAGAGGGGGAGAAAGGATGAAAGAAAAGAATGAAAGAAGCAGAGGACCCAACACACAAATGGCGCGAACAGTGATTACTGCTGTTGAATTTGTTTTGTCTTTCCAATGCAGAGACGTTGATGTATGGACAGCTACTGTGTGTCCTGCCCACACTTATGCAGTTGCGTGTTTTGGGTCGTGTACATTTTTTTGTAGAGGTTTCAACCGGACAGCTGCATAGAGATACTGCGGTCTTAGCAATTCAACGTCTTATTCACATGTTGTGTGCATGCGCTCGCGAGCGCGTGAGAGTGTGTGTGTGTGTGTGTGTGTGTGTGTGTGTGTGTGTGTGTGTGTGTGTGTGTGTGTTTCTACGTGTAATATAAAACCCCTCTGTGCCGGGTAAATGGCTGCATGAGTGATGGTGGGATTAACCTGAAGGCTGAATGGCTCTGTGGAACATATACACCTACACATGGTCCAGTGTATCTACTAGTGTTTGTGTGTGTGTGTGTGTGTGTGTGTGTGTGTGTGTGTGTGTGTGTGTGTGTGTGTGTGGTATGTAATGGATGTGAAATGGGTGACAGACTGAGACCTGGGGGAAAAAAAGGAGAAAAGCACTGGTAGGCGGAAACGAGACCTGCATGCTACGGAGACAGCCAAGGCAAGCCAAGCCAAGCCACACACACTGACTGGAAGAGAGGTGTTGAGCGAGGGATGATGGGGAAAAAATGAAGTTGCTATTCACTGACCTTCATAAGGACCCGAGTCACATTTCAGCCACACACGCATCCTCCTGCTTGTTCAAACTACATACTTTTTTCAGTTTATCTACATACTTTTTCAGTTGTATACTCTATTTTCTCTGCTACCTCATTCATTTTATTTATTGTTTGTGTGCACGACCCGATCAGATTCATTCCATTGAACCACCCATGGGTCTCGGAGGACCAATTCTTCGGTATGGATGTATGCTCCGTGGCATTGACTTCTGTATGCGTTAAGTCGCAGTGATAGATAGCTTCAGGTGCAGAACCAGAGGCGTCGGTCGTGTCATTGTCAAACGAACGCATAGAGGGGGGAGGGATACGGATTTTTTTTTTTTTTTTTTTTTTTTTTAAACGGCCTCTACGAATCCCTGTCAGAACTCACCCCATCATCACCGCCACCCATGACATCACCGCGGAATGTCAGTAATGTGTGCTACGAGGGTTTTTGGACCTCGAAGAAGAAGCAGGCTCTCTCCACTTTTGTTTGACGCTTAAGGTTGTTTTAGGAAACTATTCTTCATAGCGGATCAACATTCTTTTATGCATTTTGAGACCCGCGTTTTTTTTTTTCCATGCTTAACATCCTTAAATCATTGCTGTAGAAAACAATTATACCGACACATTTTTGTTTTGTAAGGATTTTTTCCTCCGCAGGCAGCATTGGAGGGGAGAGAAAAAAGGAGTCTCATTGTTCCATTGTTCACATTGTATCATTCTTTTTGCTGCTGAACAGCGATTGTTTGGAGCATAGTTAGGTACACAATGGTTCTCACATATAAAAAAGGAGCCACTTATTTAAGGGAGTAAATTACCGATGCCGGCAAGCAAGGGCTTCCAAATTTGCTTATTCACATTTTCCCCAATAAAACAAATCACTTCTGCTGAGGTAGATGGATGCCAAGAGTCAAAATTAGAAGGGCTGTGTGTGTGTCTGCACTCCTTTCCCCTGCAAATATCCAGGCCACTAAAACGGTTCTACAGGCAGAGGCACCCATAGGAGGTATAGTAAGCTACTATGCACGCGGCCTAGCCGTTGGAAACAATCTTGACAAAGTTTGTTAGGAGGAGTGAGAAAAAAAGAAAGAAAAAAAAAACACAGACGCAGGTTTGATGCTAACGTCACTCTCCGTTCTCCTCTCTCGCCCCGGCTGTCTTCATTTCCAGATTGAGAGTGAGGCTCGGCGTTTGACTGGTTCATCAACAGTGTTTTCCCAGCGAAACATCTGCTGAGCGCAGGACGGCCACCTGGCCTAGTCGTCCCTCGGGACAGGTGGCGTCGGGGCAGGTGTGGGAGTGAGAGACGGACGGCGGAGAGCGGAATAAACACATAAAAACCTCCGCCAGCTCACCCCCGCTCCTCATTAAAAAAAAAAAGAACCCAGAGCCATACATTACCACATTTTCACGTCAAGGTAAGCTCACGCACAAAACCTGTGCACACAAATCACCGCCACCTGTAGGTCTATATTTATTTAAGTTACACACACACACACAAACATCTACTACACGCACACACATAACACACAGACAGACACACAGACAGACACACACACACACACACACACACACACACACACATAAACAGCATGTTTGGCCTCTCATTGACCCCTTTTCCCTGTCACTACATCTGATTCAGAGAGTGCCTCTTCTTTGTCTCTCGCATCGCTGGGGCTTTAAATCAGAGAATGGCCATGAAATGTTTTTAGTTGATGTAGTACAGGAGACTATTCGATCATTTATATAAAAGGGAGAATAAATGTTAGCGCAAGAAGTGCAGAAGAAAGCCATCTTTCAGGTAAACAGTTTTGAATCTCTGCCTCACACAAACACACACACACACACACACACACACATTTTTTACATTTACATTTAGTCATTTAGCAGACGCTTTTGTCCAAAGCGACGTACAAGGGAGAGAACAGTCAAGCTAAGAGCAATAAAAAAGCATGGTGTAACAATAAATACTACTTTACATGAGAATTAGAAAAAACAACAACCTAGAAAAGAGGAAAAAGAAGTGCAGGAATGTAACTGCTGAAGTGCAAGTTAAGCGCTAGTCAGGTGCCAGTTAGGAGGGGAGGTGCTCTCTGAAGAGTTGGGTCTTCAAAAGCTTCTTGAAGGTAGAGAGGGACGCCCCTGCTCTGGTAGTACTAGGCAGTTCGTTCCACCAACGTGGAACTACAAATGAAAATAGTCTGGATTGCCGTGCTTGCACGGACGGCAGTGCCAAACGACGCTCACTAGACGAGCGCAGCGTCCTGGGTGTAACATTTGCCCTTACAAGAGCATTTAGGTAGGTGGGAGCAGAACCAGTAAGCACTCTGTAGGCAAGCATAAGTGACTTGAACATACACACACACACACTTTTGGGTGGGATTGTGTGACTCCTTTACTCTGGCAAATTTCCTGCTGCACTATTTTCCTGCTCCAATATCAGGTGAATTCCCAGTATGGGCTCTGTGTGAGAACAAACTCCACACACACACACACACACACACAAACACACACACACACACACACACACACACACACACACACACACACACACACACACACACACACACACACACACACACACACCACACACACACACACACACACACACACACACACACACACACACACACACACACACACACACACACACACACACCCAGTATGGGCTCTGTGTGAGAACAAACTCCACGGACAGCGCCATATATTTCTTTAAAATGAGAAGTTCCATATTTCACAAGTTTTATATACAAACTGTATGCCCACATGCTTTTAGCCGGGGCCCGACTTCATCTGGGTGCTGCTAGATGAAGAACAACTTACAAAATGTTTTCTTTTTTTAACCAGATAGGTCCAAGTATAGATACATGTTTTTTTTTTTGCCCACAGAAGCAGTGTGGGTATTGGAGTATTTGTTGTTGGGTGTTGCGTCGTGATCGAGCTCATTTTGTCACTTTACCAAGAAAAGTTGTGTGCCAATAAGGCCCTTTTTTTATCGTTTTTAAAAGATCATACAAAAGCCAGTGCCAGAGTGGGCAATCAGCTGCAGGAGTTTGGGCCCAAATCCTTTTCACACGGCTCCGAGTCGTCCCACACGCTGTCAGCCAGGAGTCATTTCCATGAGAATTACAGCGGCAATTAATCACCGCTCTCGTCCACTCACGCACGTCATTCAGTGGCTTTTAAAGCCATCAAGCCGACGCTGCTTTTACTGCATGCAGAGAAAGAGAAAGAGAAAGAGAGAGAGAGAGAGAGAGAGTCGGTCATCCAAACAACAGACCTTCCTCCGGCCTCCCAGAGGGACCTTGACTCAGTCAGCGCCGTCCGACACGATCCAAAACCTCTCCTCGTCTCCAGCTGCCTCTTCTCTTCTCACAGATGCACTTCAACGTTTCATTCTATTCTTCTTTCTTTTTTTTTTTTTTTTACAATTTTTTGTTGTTGTTGTAGGAATCTCAACATCCGGACTGGGACCGATGGCTATTGTTTGAGATGAGAGCATAGGATTTGATCATTTATCTGCCGTGTTATTTCTCCATTCTGAGCGATGGGTGGAGATGTTATTAGGTGGAGTCAGGTGGACCCTGTTGAGTCGGATCTAAACAGTCAGATCTGGACGTCGGGGGCCCTAATCGAAACAGACTGCGGCTGACCCCACGTTCTCATAACCACCTGCATCATCCTCAGCGCATCCTCAGTGCTGGAATGCCATTCCCTGACGAAGGCGAGGACAAAAGCAGCTTGTGTAGGGGGGAGAGGGTTACTGTTTGAAGCTCTGTCCCAGAATGAACCCTCAAGGGGGCGAATAATCCACACAGGTGGATCACTGAGGAACAGCAGAAGCTGCGTGGGGGCTCGTCGTGGAACCCTGGAGCCCTGAGACGTGTTAATAAACACTTAATGTGTAAAGTGGGAGTGTGGTGTGGCAGGGGGTGAGTGAGGGGTCGTTCTTGCTGGCATGAGGTGGGATGTTATAGAGGGGGTTGAAAGGGGGGGTCTTGGCGGGTTGGTGGGAGTAGTAGTGATGGTGGTGTGGTGTGTGTGTGTGGGGGGGGGGGGTCACACCATGCTAGTCAAAGCGCTGTTTCTCTGGGTGGCAGAAGAATAGGAGTTAATGACACCCCTGGAACCTCACGCCCCTCCACTCCTCCCTTTCCTTTATGGGCCTGTGAGAGACACAGAAAAGGGGTTAGGAGGCAGTAGAGACAGCGATCACGTCGGAGCACAAATGAGTGGGAGACGACGCGCACACCGCGCGCCCCCAAAAGGCAGCCTGGCAGCGCCAGAAGAAAAGGCTGAGGGGCAATAGCTGTGATTATTACCACTAAATATAATATAAGACGCCAGAGCGGGGGTGGGCACGAGGAGAGGGGTGTGGGGTGGTGGGGGGGGGGGGGGGGGGGGGGGGAGCAATCCACCCCCCCCGCCCACGTGGCCCTTTGAAACCTTCCTTCACTTCCTGGGATGAGGACAGGTTTAAAGACAGCAAGACTCTCTCTGTGTCTCACACTCTGTATCTGAGTGTGTGTGTGTGAGAGAGAGAAACAGATAGAGAGGATGTGAGAGTCTCTCTCTCTCTCGCTCTCTCTCTCTGTGTGTGTGTGTGTGTGTGTGTGTGAGACAGAGATAGAGTCAGAGAGAGAGTGTGTCTGCCTGCCTGCTGGTGTGTGTGTGTGTGTGTGTGTGTGTGTGTGTGTGTGTGATGACTAGCTCTGTGGAAGTGGTGGGGATTCCAGCGAAAAACAGACACCCAATGATACCCAAGGTCAGAGCGCCAGTGAGCTAAAAGACTCTTAACTCAGCGCTCCGGTGGCAAAAGCCAGCCCGTCAGCCGCGGGGCCCGAAAAAACCTCCTGGACAGCTGGGTTCAGCTCAGGCAGCAGGGACGCATAAAGAACCCCTATCTGATTCCAAATATTTCATTACAGAGCTCCTGAGTGCGCGGGCTGCCAGGGACTGCTTGTATAATGCAAAGGAGGCTCACGGGGGGGACTGTTGTTCCAGAGGCCCCCCGCAACATTATAACACGTTACCTTTACCCACTTTAATTTTCCCAAATACAAATTAAATCCTCACTAAGTTGACCTGAAATCGATAGTTTCATTTAAAGGCGGCGTGATTTAACAAAAATGAAAACTAGCTGGTCCGGGCCAATCGAGAGGGGCAATAAATCACGCCGCTTTGGGAGGCAAAAAGCCGATTTGACTTGTATATGGAAGAAGGAATTGCCAGGGGGGGTGCAGGAAGGACGTGGAAATGAACTCCAGGTTTATTAGGGCTCATATTGACCAGTTTTCAGAAATATTCCCCTTCCCTCCCCTTCCACAGCCCCAGCCCCGCCACCAGCTCTGACTGAAATGGGAGAGAGAGAGGGAGAGAGAGGGAGAGAGAGAGAGGGAGAGAGAGAGAGAGAGAGTGGGGGGGGGGATGAGAGATGCTTGACTGAAAAAAATGAACTTACTCTGGTAGTCATGTAACTGAAATGGAATTTTGCCCACATTCTCTCTCGCGCACTCACTCTCCTTCTCCCTCCCTCTCTCTCTCTCTCTCTCTCTCTCTCTCAAAAAAAAAAAAACTTTTCAATTGTATCTTTGATTATCCTGCCACTTAAAAAAACAACAACAACAACAATGCGAGCTGAAACAATAGGGGAAAACCAGTAAAACTTGATTGAATTCCTGAAGTTACAACAACAACAAATGTACCGTCAAAAAAAAAAGTCACACAACAAAACAGTCTTGTCTCCCTGGTAAGGTTATTTGTACATCAGATAAGCAAGCCCGACATGAAACATTGAGTGCCATCGCTCTGCAGAGACACGCAGACGAAAGGGATAGAGATGCAAGCTCCGCACTGTCATCAAACAATCAAATAGTCAAGCGTTTTCTGGAGCGCACAGGCACACATGCACACAGCAGCTCCCATCTGAAGTGAGCACAACAAACATCTCCTCGGCGGTGAGAGACGACGCACGCAGACGATCATTACACAAACGCAGCATCAGCGGGTGGAGGCCAATGGCAGAACATTTTGAGAGACGTTACATCCAGTTTAGTGGCTGTTGCCTCAGAACACGTGCCATGGTTTTTAAAACAACATAGGGGCAGACGGTAATCAGTCAGCTGTTGAATCTGGGAAGACGACTAGGTGCTTTTAAGTCAAACATTAGAGGTAGGAGTCATTACAAAAACAAGTACCACTTCAGTTACAGTCTAGAAAAACCTGCATGCCAAAGTGGATATGAAGACGCTTGAAGCACCCTGTTGATTTTTTTATGTGTAGTATCCAAGCAACTATCAGGCCATTATGTTTATTTAAAACTCTTAGTTTATAATGTATCAATGTTAAGGAATGAGTGGAACACACAAAGAGTCCAAGCTCATCTTCAGAACCCATCTTTAGAACCCCAGTGTCTGTCCGATCCATGCACTGTACTATTGTGCTTCAGCAAAAGAAATAATGGACATACCCTGTCTCTCATCTATCAATCGACCACTTAAATTCCACTGTGAAACGGTGTAGGGGTTACGTATCGCAGCTACAAGGGCTCTTTGACTTGGAATAGATTAGTGCGCCATTAACAATGTTTCATTAACCTTGCGTTAAGTGACACCCGCCCAGTGATTGATGCACATTATTAACTAAAGGGAAGGTTGCACTTTCTGAAAAATGAAACATTTTTCAAAAATGTCGGACGCATTGTTAATAGATTTGTTTATTAATCATTCATAAAAGCGCCTATTTTTACAATCCCCTCGATGAATAATATCCCCCTCAGCTCCAGTAGCATAGGCATTCCTTATTTAATTGCACGGCAAAAACCTGATCTCTTGGAACCGCTTTACGGTCTGGGCTGTCTAAAATGAACCTTAAGTCCTTATAGCGAATTGCTTATCCATATGATTAGAAAATAGGCCTGGGTTGATGTTGAACACCTAACTAGATTGAATGAAGGTCAGAATTGTTTCTTAAGGCAGCATTTCATTGACGTTATCTATTTCATATCTAAATGTGTCATACCAAAGCCCTCTCCCTCCCTCTATGTCTGTATGTGTGTGTGTGTGTCTGTCTCTGTGTGTGCGTGTGTGTGTGTGTGTGTGTGTGTGTGTGTCTGTCTCTGTGTGTGTGAGTGTGTGTGTGTGTGTGTGTGTGTGTCTGACTGGCAGTGTCTTTAGAGAGTGTGAGAGGGAGACAGGAAGGGAGGCAGGAGGCTCGTGTTGATGTCCGGAGCTCCTATCTTCTGCTGTCTGCGCTACGTGAGGGATCTCCTGTTGCCATTCTGAAAGCTGCCAGATGAGCTAACCACCCCAGGTTTGTGTGTGTGTGTGTGTGTGTGTGTGTGTGTGTGTGTGTGTGTGTGTGTCTCTGTGTGTGTGTGTGTGTGTGTGCATCCACAGGTAAGAATCTGCTAGTTCTCTTTCCCATATTGTTAATTTTGAGTTTTGGAGCGCTGGGTGAATGGGGTAAATTAAGCGATTATATGTATGAATGTGATCCACAACTCACAACCTGCTGAACAACGTCAAATAGTGGACACACACACACACACACACACACACACACACACACACACACACAATCCTTCCTTAGGGCATAGATGTAAATCTACCAATCCTCAATATTATACTTTTCCACCACAGTGCTCTCCCTTAGCACATAGACACAAACACTCACACACACACACACACAAACATACGTACACACAGACATACACACACTTATTCTTCTTGAAAATTCACCAGTCCTGCTGTCAGTATCCTTTGAAACGCCCTGTAGCAGTGGGCTCTTCAACTCACTCACTCACACCCATCCACCCACACACACACGCAGACACACACACACACACATACACACGCACACACACACACACACACACACACAGCCAGTGGCTGTGAGATCGGCCTCTCTTAAGTACATGACTGACGCTGTCATGATGCCTGGCAATCAAATGGCCTTGTGGCAAACGTGATGTGACACAGCGAGGAGTATCGGGTTGCTCCTGCACAGAGTACATCTCAAAAGGCTCTGAGGGGCTTTAAAGGGGTGTGTGTGTGTGTGTGTGTGTGTGTGTGTGTGTGTGTGTGTGTGTGTGTGTGTGTGTGGAGGGGGGCTAATCGTGCAGATGTTGGGAGCACATCTCGGCATGGATGGCACATTCTGAGGGACAGCTGTCACATCGATTCCAAACGCTCGCAGGGAAGTGGCTGGAAGTACGAGTGGATCTGTGTGTGTGTGTGTATATGTGTGTGTCCGTGTACATATGTGTATGAGAGAGAGAGGGAGGGAGGGAGATCGAGAGAGGAAGAGAGCGAATGAGCCTGCAACTCGCTGCTTTTGGGCTTAAGACGTTACACACACACTTAGCTGGGCGATCTGAACCACTCTATTTATTTTTCTCACTTTCTCACCCGGAGACAAAAACTCAAACCTCCATCACCAGAGGTCTTTTAGGCCTTTAGTCCGGACTATTACACTGACCATGTGAACACTCGTCCAGGTTTGTCAGGCACTGATTTGTTGTAGAACAGGGCATGGGAACTGATCTGAAGAACTCCCAGCTCATCCTGTGAATCACTCGTGTGGGAGTGGAAGCGCTGCAGATTTACGCTTAAGAGGAAAAGCCGAGATCCCAAGGGTTTGTGTTGCGCTTTCAAGAGACGACAGAAAACGATTGGGCGCTTTTTTTTTTGTCTGAAATATTGCGCTACGTAATTACCAGTCTTAACCTTCTAAACCCAATTACCATGACATTTCTGTTACCACATTTTAGTTCCTTAAATGCTATTTTCCCTTCACAGAATAC
>NC_045162.1:26689428-26696928 GCF_900700415.2 Clupea harengus | reverse complement strand
TAAAGACACTTTGTACATGGTTATTTGGACTGATCTGAGCATATGCAGGCTATAGAATAGAATAGAATAGAATATATTTATTTGTCATTGCACAAGTACAACGAAATTGAGGTAGCAGCTCTCAGACACAAAAACAATACAAATATAGATTGAACATATATATATATACATATTTACACTATAAAAACACAAGACATATAACACAACAGAGAGACAAATACAGGTCAGTTTTGTGCATTGTTAAGTGCTATGATGGCTCTGGGATAGAAGCTGTTTCTCAGCCTGTCTGTTTTTGCTATGATGGTCCTAAAGCGTCTCCCTGAGGGCAACAGTTCAAATAGGTGGTAACCAGGGTGTGTTGAGTCTCTGAGGATACTGTGGGCTTTTCTGAGGCAGCGTGTTTTATAAATGTCCTCAAGAGGTGTTCTGTGTTCTGTGTTCTGTGTTCCCCCTTCGAAGAGGCCAGTTCCGTGGAGTTCCCCTGTAGAGTGCAGAGGTCTTGCATTTCCTCCTCTACCTCTTTCCTGTCGCTCTCACAACAACCCCCCCACCCCACCCCCGCCCCCACACACACACCACAAGCCCCCTCGTTCTCATTCCTCTTAACTGTTGGAGAGTAAATAATACTTGATATTCATAAACAGCCTTTTCCATTCATTACTGTCAGTGCGCTGACACACAGGAGGCGGAGGTCACCATCTGAAGGCCCTCCTTGGGCAACGGAGAGGAAAAGGCAGGGGGAAAAAACACACACATACACACACACACACACACACACACACACACACACACACAACCACACACACACACACACACACACAAACACAACACATAGCCAACACCGCCCCTGGTAGCTGTCACTCCCACCTCGTCCTCTGTCTCCTGTTAGCCAAGGCTCTGGGTCATAACCTTTCTGTGGCATTTTGTGATTCTGGAACCCTTTGATTAGCGTGATATTTACATATTCCGCCATGACGGTGATGACGGGGGGAGGAGGAGGAAGAGGAGGAGGAGGAGGAGGGGGCGATGTGGTGTAGCGGACACTTGAAGTGCTGTAAACGCGTTTGGCCTTTTGTCTGCGTTGACGCCGCCTTGCTGAGCACTGCCTGCGGGTTTAAAGGGGGACTTGAAGGGAGTGCAGCGCCCGCCGCCACCACCTTTATGTAGCAATGGCAGATGTGTTGCTAACGTTCCTGTTCGACGCCTGTAAGCTCAGGGGGCAGCGGAGTGAACTACTACTCTGTCAGTTCGCTGAGAGCACGGAAGGAGTCACTGGAGGAGGAGGAGGAGGAGGAGGAGGAGGAAGAGGTAGAAGTGAGCTACAAGGGAGCTAAAAGTCTACTTGTTTTCAAAAGAAGAACTGTTTGTTAACACTACCATCATTAAGGAATAACATGATATGTAGGACACTGCGCTGTATGAATTTGACAGTATATTTAATAACACAAGCAATTGAAAGGACATAGATTGTTACATCCTCTTCTGTACATGCTGTGGTGGTTAAGGCCACTTTGGTGAGAATATGATAATGTTTAAAAATGTATTGTTCCTCTGTTAATGAAGAGTTATATGATTAGTCAGCTTATTTGTCACATGTCAATATTTGACTGAATATCTCTACTGTATGAGGCTCTTACTCTTGAAAACTCCCTCCCTCACACTCACACACACACACACACACACACACACACACACGCGCGTGCCTACCTTCACTCGGCTGCCTTCCTGCCTGTGACAGAAAGCACAGGGTTAACGTGGCGGACATGTGGTGGCGTGACGTGCCAGACACTGTGGATGTGTCAGAGAGCAGGTTCTTCTCCCGGGTGCTGGCTCTGGGACAGCATGTTGACGGTATCAGTGTCTGAGAGATGAGTGACAGAGCACTGCAGTGATTCTCTCTTAGCCTGGAGGTCGCACTGGCATTAGTGTCACTATACACACACACACACACCCTCACACACACTGTCTCTCCACACACACACACACACACACATCACACCACACACACACTGGCATTAATGTCACATGCCATGTTCCCAGTGCCGAGCTGTCAGTCAGCCCCTCACTTCAGTCCCAAATCTGGCTCCGTCATGTGACACCATCAAGACTCCTGTAATAGAGAACTGCCAGTCGCCTGAAGGCCCACGGCTTTACAGCGGCGAAGAAAAAATAGGGAGCGAGGCCCTGGGTAATTTTCAGGTCATTACACCCGTGGCAGGTGAGTGATATCCAGAATGGCTTGATAAAATAGCGTACATGCTGGCGAATGTGTCACAGTATAGTCATGCCGTCTCGATTGGGGTGCAAGGTATGGAGGTGGCTGGGTAGATCTGTTAAGCCATGCATAAAAATGCATTAACACTGTGATACGTGTGCATATTGTGTGGAGTAGACATACATATCGGTGCCTATATGCGTGTATGTATTTCTGCGTGTGTACGTGTATGTCGAGAAAGAGAAAAGATTTTTCTGCTGGGGGTTAAAACCAGAACCGACAGGGGCTAGTTCCCTTCGCCTCTGTACAAAAGATTGTTTGCTCTGTGTGTGTTTTTGTCATAAGATGCTATGTTTGGCTGCCATGTTGGGTGAGGATGAAGAGGAGCCGACAGCTGTCATTCATCTCTTTAATGTGGAAATGACATTACATTTGAAACCATGTATAAAACGAGCCGCTGAAGAAACTGAGAGTGCCTCAGGAGAGGTAGAGATTTTCACATTGGTGATGGCCTGACAAACTAAGGAGCGATACAAATCAAATAAAGTAATATTTAAAAAACAAACAAACAAACCATTGCTGAACCATTTGACTTGATAATAAATTACAGAAGTCAACCAAGTACACTTTAAATAATATTATCTAACTAGCTACCTTAACATGACAATGTAATTTGTTACAAAACAATAATGTTAATGCACACACACAGACACACGAACAATAATAATAAAAAAAAACCTCTCCAGTAAAAATGAACTGGAAAAAATTAAAACAAAGCTCTTTGGGATGGCACCCTTGTTAATCTACCGTATGCAGTAAGTCCTATTGTGAAGAAGCAAAACAAAAGGCCATCTCTAGCTGTGCTGAGATCAGTATAAGTCATGTAAATGAGTCTTTATTTAATGTACATTACATGAAGAGTCTGCTGCGCAACTAGTCGTTGCCGTGGCTGACAGTGGGACCCTAGAAGACAAAACAACATGGCTGACTGACAGCGTCAGCCACGATTCAGAAACGCAGTTCTTGCATTCATTCTCCTGTTGCAATGCAATGAAAAGGTGTCCCTGTACAGCGTATGTGTTAGGCCAGTGGAAACAAAGGACTTTTAGTTCCCTTTAGTTAGTCAGTTAACGGATGGGGATGCTAATGTGGCTAGTTGATTAACAACAGTAGATTCAACCCTGTGGACAGAACAGGGTTGACATGGATGTGCAGTCAGGCACTCGTTTTTTTAAAGTGATTCATTTGACAAGTACACAGCAGAAGGCGTTCTGCTGCACCACCTTAGCGAGCTGCTCGACAAAGCTGGAATGGAGTCATGAACAGGAGGCCCAACAGAAGAGAGGGACACACTGACATTTTGCCCTGAAGTCAACGGAGAAGTTACAAGCATAGCATAATCCTGCTGACACAGAGGGAATGTGTGTGTGTGTGTGTGTGTGTGTGTGTGTGTGTGAGACAGAGTGAGTGAGTGTATGGAGGAATGTTTACATAGGCCTAATACATTATTGCTAAAATGCTGATGGCAAGTAGAGTTTCGGCCTGACTCGACGTCTGTCTCCGACTTGATGAAGGTTCATCGATCATGGACTAAATGAGGCCCGGCACCTGTCAAACCGCTGTACACAGGTAATGGGCTACGGTTTGAACCATGAAATTTAAAAAACGGGATGGATTGAAGTATAACGCACACATGCCCTCTGTGCTCTCATAAATATGGGGCACAACAACAGAACTTAAGGACTGCACCCCCCCCCCCCCCCCCCCAAAAAAGAAAAGAGATACCAAACTCAATGAGTTAGCACAAACGAGGACATCCTGAAGCTGGAAACTAGTCTAAGCGCACCAAGGTGAACTGGTAATGCCATTTGGTATCTTGTTGTAAAGGGCTTGGTTAATAGCGGGAAAGCACACACACAAACACACAAATACACATGCACACACACAGACACACCGTAAATATGCACACACTCTTTCCTGCTTTCCCACCAGATCAGTTCATATCTACTCATTCACAAAGGCTTTTTTTTCCTGGGGAATTAATCTTATTCTGTACATAAAACATTAGTATTCCTACTAATACATTTTCGACTACTTGGTAGGCCATCTTTCTCAGCTACTTCAAGTATAAGACACAAGTCAGAAAGACAGTGCAAGGCCTGTGTGGCTTGCACATTATCATATGCATACAGCAAAAGCTTACTTCATTGTGTGTGTGACAACGCTTGTTTGAGTCTCTTCCAAGCTATCATGGGGTTGTCTGCTTTAGAGAACATGATGGAGAGAACTATTTTATAAAAATCATAATGGTCCCCAAAAATGAAGGAGTCCTCTCTCTGTTCATCAGTATCTGTGTATTCCGCTGATCTTCTGTGGTCTCCTGTGAGTTCATCCCAGAGGGGCAGACCAGAAGTTTGGCCTGGTAGACTCTCAGACAGAGACATGAGAAATAACTGCCCCCCCCCCCCCAATCCTGAACAATAGGTGTGTGATTACCACAGTAGAGATGTTGATTATTCAACAATGGATCATTTTCTTCGCTGGCTATTCATTCGTAAAAACAGAAACAGAAGTCTGGGACAGCTAAACGACACGGCTCACGAGAGCTCAGAATAAATAGGGTTGTGACCTGTGGTTTTACTGGATCTGGTTCATCTTTCTGTACACCCCAGTGAGCACTCTTCTTTTTTCACCAGGAGGCAGTAGGCGTGCATGAACACACACAAAGCTGGCAGAGCAAGAAAAGCAACAAAAAACATGCAGACATATTCTACAGTGATATACCATGAGGAAAAAAAATGTGCCTTGCCTGTCTTCCCTCTCTGAAATGCTTGCTTGTGTGTATGTCTGTGTGTGTGTGTGTGTGTCCGTGCGGATGGCTTCAGATCCTTAGGTAACTGAGGAGCTGTTCAACCAGCCCAAACAGTGAAAGAAGGCCTTTAATGCAAAGGAGGTGGAATAAAAAGAAAAGATGAGGAGAAATCAAGTGTGCTCAACAGCATAAGCGAGCAAAAAAAGCTGAGCTGCACACACACACACACACACACACACACACACACACACAAACACACAGTCATCTTCGCCTCCCCACACTAAGGCTTGAGTGTGCTTTTGGGATCAGAGAAGAGAGGAGGTCCAGCTCTACCGGTACTGTTTAAAATTGACAATAATTAGATAGCCATTAAACCCGCATGCTCATTTATATTAGCCATTAAAACAGCTCTCACTTTCATAATGAGCACTAATGCGCTCACACAGACAGACACACACACACACACACACACACACACACACACACTTTCTTTTCCAGGCCCAGTCTTCCTTTAGAGATCTCAAAAGGGGCTTCATAAAATGGCAGGTCACTTCATCTTATCCTGTGATTCAAAATAAACGCCGGATGAACTGAGTCCTTCTGCCAGTCCGGAAACTTTAACTAGCGCTTCCATGAAACAAACAAAGAAAGCTCAAAGGGATTCGCTGGCCACACATGTTTGCAAGCTGATTTGGTTTTCAAAAAGGAACTCAAAAATTATTATTATTAGGTTAAAAAAAAGGAAACAAGGGCACTAGCTGGGCAATGATTAAAGGCAAAAAAAAAAAACAACGAAACGTTCACAGTGTCAGCCAAGTCCTTCATCAGTCAATATCGGGCAAGTCTCTGTCCATGTTGTCCTTCATTTTTCTCCACACTGTTCACTACTTGTCCATCCACTTCTCCCTCCAACCAAGTTGGGAGAAGAGGTCATAATGCAGTTCTGTTTTTTTAGATATTTATTTTAGTTTCTTTAGTAATTGGCTTCCAAGGTTCCTGGGTTCATTCCAAGACTCTCCGCTCCTGGACGTATTTCCCTGTGTCCCGGTCTCGTCAGTGGCTGGGAGGGGTCTGACCGGCTTGCTGTTGGTGGGGGGCGCTGGGGATGGGTGGGGGTGTGGACCTCGCCCGCACACTGGCCCGCCTTGGTGTGCGCGGCGTCCAGGTGAAGGGCGTTGTTGAAGGGCACGTGGTGGACGCTCTGGACGTGCGTCTTCAGATTCCCTTTCTGAGAGGCTCGGTACGGGCAGAGGAGGCAGCGGAACGGTCTCTCCCCTGCAAGAGTGACAGACAAAAGGAGGAACAGAGAGGAGTCAGGGATGGTGGAGAGTTAAAGGACTGAGGTGGTTCTCCTGAAGAGGAGAACACCTTCTGATGAAGTGTGAAGGCTCATGTTGTACTAATGTCCTCCCTGACAATTAAGTCTGTTCGCTTTGGTGCTGCTAGTACCCTACTGAAGACCAGTTCTAAGTCATAGAAATGAACAATCATTTTGGCAGTCAGCCATTCGCATGACTGGGGGGGGTATAGTGGGGTATACATTCCCCTCAGTTAAGAACTAATCTACAGGGACAATAAACTTTTCACTGGTTCAGCGAAGTACTACATTTTTGGCTAATCTCTGAACTATTACTTCAAATGGTATGTGGTTTGTAGGGGGGACTATGAAGTTGCTATCAATATGAATCACATTAAGGTGACTTTCAATGTCAAGATGTGAGCTAACCTCGCCGGTGGCTAATATGGTGAGAGAAAGCTTCATATGAATCTGAGGAATAAGTGCTTAGTTTTACTCACTGAGAGCTTAGCTTGACAGATATAGACATTCCCCAACAGCTGTGACCCATGATTTTAAATAATAATAGAAGAGACAACCCCAGACAAGGCTGGAGAAGTGAGTTCTATAATCTAGACCATTTATAATCTATGTCACTGAACATCAGAGAAGCATTAACACAACTGCTGCACAAAATGGAGCACAAAGCTGTGTATTGTAAATGAAGCAAGGACTTTGAAACACATACAAAAACACGTACACACAAACACACAAAAATGCCACCACACACACACACACACACACACACACACACACATATATACACACACACAGCCTTTTAATTAGACCGACCTACAATGTTTCAGACGTGTCACATAAATAAGCAACATACACCTGAGCTAAACAAATGAGATTGCCATTTAATTGAACCTAATTATCACTTTGATAAATGGAAGAATAGCAAATGGCATAACAAACAACTCCCTCTTCCGCCTCCTCGGCACCCCTCCCAAAAGAAGGAAACTGGAAATATGTGCCTTATCATACATCATTATGTGCTTGGGGAGAATAAAGACAACAATGTGAAAAAAAATACAATTAATCACGAGAATCATGGGAGGGAAAAAAAAAAAAAAAAAAAAAAACGCCGGAAAAGACGTGAGCGGAAAGCAAGCACCTTCAAAACACTGTTCCTCT
>NC_045162.1:26674428-26684428 GCF_900700415.2 Clupea harengus | reverse complement strand
CTCTCTGTCTCTTTCCCTGTCTTTCTCTTCGGCTCTTTCTTTCTTTCATCTCTCTCTCTCTCTCTCCCTCTTTCCCTCTTTCCTAATGCATCCCCTCTTCATTATTTATGTTCATGTCAGACTCGGTAGAGGATGAGCATGTCACTCATTCGCTGGCTGATAGGCTCTGGGAATGATAAGTGTGCGAGTGTGTGTGTGTGTGTGTGTGTGTGTGTGTGTGTGTGTGTGTGTATGAATGTCACCCTCATCTGTTGTCTGATACGTGTGTGTGTGTCTTTCTGTGTCTCTGTGTGTGTGTGTGTGTGTGTGTGTGTGTATGCAAATGTGCAGTGTGTCACTCATGAGCTGGTTGATGGGCGCTGGGTGTGATGTGTGTGTGTGTGTGTGTGTGTGTGTGTATGTTTATGTGCCTTAGGGGGTCCCCACCTCCCGTGTTACTGAGGTCCGGCTCAGCGAGTCAGAAAAAGCCTCTCACTGCTTCTGCTTCGTGCTTCTGCCCTCAACAACAGATCATGGGCTGCATCAGCCACCGTCAGCTTCACACCGTCATCCACACACACACCCTAAACCCTAAACTGTCACACCACTGCAATATATCTTTCCCAGCTTAAATATGTATATAACTAAGTATATAAGTTACTGCTAGCTAAAGCACTTCGTTCTCATTCATACTCACATCCCATCTCATATTGCTCATATTGAGAGACTTACATCACCTCAGGTGATGAAATATTTAAATGTTATGGGGTTTTTTTCATTTGATGCAATACTGACACTGTATTTCGCTGATGGCTGATGGTGTCTCTCTTCCTCAAGATAACGATTATAATGGTGGTGAACTCTTGGCTCACTTAAGAAGTCAATCTTCAATGCAAACACACTCATGAGCGCTGTAACTACATGCCTCAACAGTGCACACACATACACACACACACACACACACACACACACACACACACACACACACACACAAGCATACACACACACATACACACACACACACACACACACACACACAAACACACACACAAGCATACACACACACACACACACACACACACACACACACACACATACACACACACACACACACACACACACACACACACAGACACACAAACACACACACACACATACAAGCATACACACACACACACACACACACACACACACACTGTACAACCATAAAAAGAACCCAGATGCGCTTCCATACTTCACAGAGCACATGACTCCCCCTCACCTGTATGCTCCATTAGTGGGGTTGTCATGCCCCAGCGGTGGTACAGTGAGGCCAGCTCATGGGAGTTGTAGTTCTTCAAGAAACTCCGAATATCCAGCGAGTCTGGTACCCCTGCTGCCAACGTCTCCTGCTTCGCCTCCCCTGAGCGTAGGACCGAGGGGGACCCCAGCCCCAGGAGTGCAGCGCCCCCGTGTGGTTGGGAGGCTCCATACAGGTGGCTCGCGGTGGTAGTGGCTGTGATGGTGGGGTGTGCAGGCTGGCCACGACTGGCCGGTTTGGCTTTGATGGTCTGGGGGGACGGCGAGGAGCTCTTGGGGCGGCCGTACTCGCTGAGGCCGTGCTTGCTGGACAGCATGAAGCCCAGCCCTTCCTGCGGGAGGAGGTATCTGTCTGCCATACGGGCCCCGGGCCTGGGGCTCGTGCTGGGGGTGGTGGTGCTGCTGCTGGTGGCGCTGTGGGGGGCGCCGGCGTTCTTCTCCAGGGCTCCGGCCGAGGCGACCCGCGGGTAGAGGTCCACCCGGGGCCGTGAGTGAGAGGAAGGGGGCTCGTCCTCCGGCGCGGCCCGCTGGCGGCTCACGGTCCTGGGGGTCTTGCCGGCCGCAGAGGTGCCCGGTCGAGGCTGAGCGGTGGAAGGCGATGACGAGGAGGAGGAGGACGAAGATGACGAAGAAGGTCTGTCTCTTTTCTGGCTGCTGCTGCTGCCGCTCCCGCTCAAGTTCGTGGGGGGGCGCGTGCGCGATGAACGGACATTGGCGGAGAGCGGGGGGCACTCTTTGCCCTTCAGGGCTGGCGGAGGGCCTGTGCGTCTCTGCGACTCCGAACCCTTCTTGCTGCCACCGCCGGTGGCACCCTTCTGTGCCCACTTGGGCACCAGGGCGCTGCTGTTGAGCCGGTGGGCGATCATCTGGTGTATCCACAGCACCTCTGGGTAGCGGGTACTGTGGGCGCAGTATGAGCAGAGGTGGCTGGGCAGACCCTCGGGTGTGGTGTCGGTGTCGGTGTCGGTGTCGGTGTCGGCGGAGGCGGAGGCGGAGGCGGAGGCTGCACCGCGGACCCCGTCGGCCCGCACACACAGGTCCACGGCGACCTCGCAGACAGGCGCCAGGGCCAGGGGTCGGGCGTGGGTGGCCGTGACGGCATTGGGCGGCGGGGGGTGCTCCTCCGAAGGGGAGCGGCTGGGGGAGGGAGAGTGGGAGGCCCCCCGGAGGAGAGCGTGCTTCAGCTTGGGGTAGCTGCTGGGGGCCCCGTCGCTGCTGCTGCGGCTGCCACTGGAGATGCTGACGGAGGGCCGGCGGGCGCTGCTGCTGCGGCTGCGGCTGCGACTGCGACTGCGACTGCGGCTGGAGATGCTGACGGAAGGGCGGCGGGCTCTCCCGCTCTTGGGGGCCACGGGTTCCTGGGCCAGGCTGGGCTCCGGGTGCACCTGACGCAGGTGAGCGATGAAGGCGGAGGAGTCGGGGCCGATGAAGTCGCACAGGCTGCAGACGTATGGCTTGTCCTCTGCAGATGACACAGACAGGCAGCAATGTTAGTCATGTGTTTCTTATAAAGCACACAAGTACCCAAAGGTGTGGGGTTCAGTAAACATCTGACCAATGTTAGTCATGTGTTTCTTATAAAGCACACACGTACCCAAAGGTGTGGGGTTCAGTAAACATCTGACCAATGTTAGTCATGTGTTTATTATAAAGCACACACGTACCCAACGGTGTGGGGTTCAGTAAACATCTGACCAAGTTTAAGTACAGTAACTAAAGGATGGAACCATGACCATGTTCTAGCTCTGCACTGGATCAGCTGGACTATTTATTGTGGGCTTTGCACATATGACCATGTTTCATATCGTGTTGTAATCAGAATCAGAATCAGAATCAGAATCAGAATGGTTTTTACTGCCAAGTAGGTTTTCACCTACCAGGAATTTTTTGTGCTACGTTGGTGCAAACAATAAACATACACATTGAACAATAAACAATACACATATTAAGTTATTTCTCAAACTCATAATAATAATCATGATATAGATGACACATCAGAGGCTCTGTATAATACAGGGTAATCTCTCTAACAATATAGATTACTATCTCAAAGCTGAAAAGAAACCTAAGCTGACAGCAACCTTACCAGGTGAAAAATAGACCAAAAGTCCAAAATGAAAATGCAATACAATTCTTGAGCCACTAGGTGGCACAGTTTCAATACCTCTTTAAATAAATGATCATTCACTCATCACTTCCCCTTTCCCCTCAGCCTAGCGTTCTGGCAGACTTAATCAATAGAACTTCTTACAAATGCTATCTGTCCCAGCTATGACAGAAGTTGCACTTTTATTCGGGAAGTTTAGTCATAGCTATGATGATAACTGAAAATAAATCATATGAGAAGTTAATAGTTTTACAAACACGTCTAATGTACCAAGGTCGTGACATTAAGCCAGCCACATCTTTTTTTTTTTCATTTTATTTTATTGCAATAATATTTTTAATTGCCTTAATGTCTATATTCATTTTTAACTCCTTTTTAATTAAATCCACTATATCTATAAAACACCTGTTACAAATACATGTAGTGCCACATATTGGCCACACGATGGCAACCTTTACCTCATTTCTGGCCTGCCCTGCCGGCACTGACCACGGAGTGGCTAAGCAAACACGCTGACAGCACGATACTCTAACCCTGAGCTGAGGGCATGAGAACTAAAGTCCCAGCAGGCATAGCAAACAAACGCTGAAATATTCACACACACACAGGGAAAAATGGAAGAACAACAAACACACACACACACATACACCGACACCCTCTTCCTGTCAGCGGCTCGCCAAGATCCCATCTTTGTGTACGCACTCGCAGGGAGCCCGAACAATACGCCTATCCCATTCCCTTGCCAACAGAAACGGATGAGAAAACAACTCTGTTTCAATTTTTCAATTAAGGCGAGGAGGGAAGGGCCATCTGGCTCTTGTTAGTCTGTCTGTCATGCTAACGTGCAGTGGCTAATACAGTCAACTGAAGGGTGAACTGGGAGGAGAAAGGAAAGCGTGGGGTGGGGGGGGTGGGGGGGTGAGGGGTGATTGAGACCAGGGGCAACAACACACACACACACACACACACACACACACACACACGCCAACCCCACCCCTGCAAATGCCATGCCTTGTTCACAGATTTCCCATGGAAGTTCGACTCCTTGGTATTCGTTGCTCTTTCAAGGCTACCACTGGTGGGCACTGTGCTCACCAGTGCTGCTATGGGTGTCTAGCTCAAAGCTAGTTCAGCTCAGTTCATCTGAAGCGTTGTAGCCTAACTGACCGTGGCGATCTCCATTCGCCACACCTGGAGTTTTCCCTGACCTGTTTCAGTGCACCACACACACACACACACACACACACACACACACACACACACACACACACGCACAGGGGTGTGTGACCATGACACGACCTCACTTGCCATTTCACCTCTTCTCCTTTAGCTTCCCACCGATGCGTTAACTCACCACCTGGCCTGTGGCAACCTGATCACCTGATCCTTACCTTACCCCGCAGGTTCACCTGATCTACCTGTGCACGGAGCCTTCACCTGGCGCAGGCAGGCAGGCAGGCAGGCAGGCAGGCTAAGGTTAAGGTTAAGGTAGCCTCCAGAATGGCTGTAAGGGATCTCTGTGTGACTTGTGTGGCAGTAGATTAGAAAAGCCATCTATAAATAACAAATCCCTCCCAACCAACAACCTGTAGGGCCGGGCCACAGCCATGGTGCCGGCATGGATTAAGTAACCAGCTGGGGAAAAGACAGGAAAGGGGAGAGAGAGTGAGAGAGAAAGAGGGAGAGAAAGAGGGAGAGAAGTACACAGAGATAGATGGAAAAGACGGCACAACAACATGAGATAAAGCTAAGTTTGTGAAGGATGGACCGAAGAAGAGACAAAAGAAAAGAACAAAAAAACAAATAGAAAGACAGACAGACCGGAAGAAAGAAAAGACCAAAAGAGCCTATGGGGACAGAGAGAGACTCGCTCTTCTGAAGTCACTCGGCTCTATAATAATAATAATAGTCAACTCTATTTCCACTGCCCCATTTTCAAAACATGGCTGTCACAAAAAAATAGTACTTAAAACAGAAATATAAACATACAATTTCAAAGTCTGCTTTGATAGATTCAATCAGCACCTGAGAAATCTTGGCAGACCTTGCCTTAAAAGGGAGAATGCTCATCTCCTGTGACTAATGCCAGCAGTGCCTCTTCTGCCTGAGGGCAGGGAGCACAAAAGCACGTTTCTGTTCTCATTTTCTTTTTTTTTTTCCTGGTCATAATCTGATCCCCTTTCTGACACCCACGCAGCATACTTCAAGACCTAGTATGTACTTCAAGGGTATATGTATTTGTGAGAATACACAAATTAGTGTTGTTACTAATTAGTATCCTATTAGTAATTGTTACTCATTATATCTGTTTTTAAGGACGTCTGTTACTGTAGTCTGTGCTTGTTGCTCAGAGAGTGCATGAAAGGAGATTGATTACAGCAGACCAAATGAAAAGTAAAGAAAAACGACACGATTCGCACTGAAGGGTGGCTTCCTGCAACAGGATGTGCTGAAATAGCACTCAAGCTCAAGCCCAAAGAAAAGAAAAGAAAAGAAAAGAGCATGTTTCTATTTTCGATGCTCAAAACCACCGGGGAAAGCCGACCACGCTCGCTGATCCTGAACTCCTCATGTGTGAGCCGTGAACACCGGCCGTGAAGACAATAAAACAACACATCCAGATGCTCAGATCAGCTTTCCGCTTGAGAACTGGCTGGAGCCAAACGCTCGTGTTGGGAGACAGAAGAACATTGCAGAAACAAGATAATCTGGATGTTCTTTCATGTCAAAACACTCTGGTGTCCCAATCCCTACTGTTATGTCTTTAAAATACTTCTTAAGGCTTTCTGGTTAAAAGGAAGACTCTAATGTCATCTAAAGTTAAATCGTTTAACTGTCAGCTACATCTCACTTGCCAAAGAACAATAGGCCTTGAACTGAGGTGAACTGACTTCAGTTGAACTGAACTGAAGTCGAACAAAGAAAGTGCACCAAACAAACACTGACAGGGCTTAAATCAGGGGTGTTATTCCATATCCTACCACTAGGTGTCTCTACTTCCAAGTATAAAACGATTAAGCAGATTAAGCGAGGAGGAGTTCACAACAAAGGGCATTTCATCAACAGATGTTTGCAGCTCGGAGACGTCAGCGATGTCAGGTGGACTTGTGACTCGGCTCTTCACCTGCCATAGCTCTTTGGACCTTTAACACACTAATAAGGTCCATTCATAAGGGTTTTTTTTTCTCTCCACAGACCAACACGACTGCACAGATTCTCATGTTGAAGCCAGAGGAAATGAGATGGCCTTCACCCTACAGCTGGGCTGGATGGCTGTCAACAGATAAAGCCTTTATTTTTATCCCATTTCCTCTTTAATATGATCCTATCTGGAGCCCAATTCCCTCACCGTCTAGAGTGCTCTTAACACTGTCAACATGCTAGGATAAAAGGGGAAGAAAAACTAAAGAAAAATAATGGGAAAAGAGATAACGATTAAGAGAAATATTTAACAATCAAGCATGTACTTGTACACAATCTACCACACACACTCTGGGCTCCTGCCAAAAAGGTGCTATATAAATCAAATCCATTATTATTATCATTATTTTAGACTTGGTATTTACATGCTCAATGCCTAGCACTACGGCAACCCAACGCGTGTCATTAGGCTTGACAGACAGCTGTAGATAAACGTAACGGGGAAAACAAACCAAACATTTATGCACCGCCTCACGCGTGGCCAAACACAAAACTCCCCAGCTTAAATCTCCAGCCTACTTTGCAATTGAGATTAGCCTTGACGCCAGTCACAAATCCTCCTGACGGCACAAGGTAAATCAGCTGAGAAATAGGTGCAACAAATTAAATTTGGATCGAGACGTCTAGAGAGTGGTGTTTAATCAAATGTGCGTTATTAAAACATTTACACATACTGGTGCGTACAGAAGAAAAAGTAGAACCTGCCGAGTATTTACTTGTTTTGATGACTGAAAATGTGATCACGATAGCATTAAATATTTGGTAGTTTTAAAAATTGAATGTTCATGAATTGCTTCCTCTCTTAACAGATGTTCTTAAAACAAGTTATTTAAACAACAACAGGTTGTTTTAACCTTCTGTAAATGTATTTTGTTCATGAGCTATTAACAAAACACTTTGATGAATTCTATGACCGGATGTTTGTAAAATCCTCTACACTGCCGGTATCTGATACAGGTATATTAGAGCTTATCTCTAAGATAAAACAACCATACTGAACCAACTGAAGCTCTCTCTCTCTCATTACTGTTAGGTTGCTGCTAACGTTTAGACCGTAAATCCATTGGAACACATAGTAGCTAGCTAGCCTCGCTGCTAATAAATCAGATTAATGTAATCCCGCTTTCCTTGGTTACTGTTGCTATGTCAGACAAACAACACTTCCACAATGAAAAGGGTCTATACAGAACCCATCCGAAGCAATTTGTCAAAAAAAGGTCCTTTCTAGGTCTGAACTGCCAAAAGGCTTAAAACCTTCAAAATACTTCTAAATCGGGGGTAAAACATTCAAGGTATCCCCAAGGTATTCAAGATAAAAGAACTTTTAAGGTTTCTACATTTTCCAAGGGAGACAATCCAGCAAATGCTAGTGCTCACTCACCTGTGGCGGCTCCTGGGCCCTGCTTGGCTCTGGTCGTCTCACTGAGGCTGTCATTCTGTGGAGTGCCGGGTCTGCTGGGAGACCGTGAGTCAGCGTCGCCTCCTGAGCCACGCCCCTCTCTGCGGTGCAACCGCTCGTGCACGCTCAGCTGGTGCCGGCTGCGGAACTCCTTCCCGCACTCGAAGCACTCGTGCGAGCGGCTCTGGGTCGACCGCCGCCTCTCCTGCCGGGATGAGGGACGATATTCCGAGTCACTAGGGCTGTGGTCAGGTGACGACTGGCCTCCCCCGACCCCTGGGCCTCCGGAGCTTCCACGGCGACCTGACTTCCTCTCTTGCCCCGCCAACACGTAGCGGCTACTCTCCCGGTCGTAGGTCACAGTGGCGCCTACAAGGGACTCTTCCAAGTTGACACCGTATTCCACAGGCTCCCCCAACCGACCCCTTTTAGCCAGCTGCCAGGCCTGGTAGCTGCACACAGGGTCCAACTCGGAAACCCTCTTGCCCAAGGACCCCTGCTGCTCCTCCTTGGGTCTTTCCTCCATAGGTCGGAGGCAAAGGTAGTCCAGGAGTCGCCTCTTAGCTGCAGGTGAGTCTTCGTCAGCAGCATGGTTGTGTTGTAATGCCTGGTTACGGGTCTGTTTGCTGTGGACACGACTGTGGGCCCGCAGACTCTCGCGGTTGTGGAAGAGGTTCCCACACTTGGAGCAGATCTCGTACAGGCAGACGGCACCCGAGGCAGCTGTGACTTCAGGGTCCTGCGTCACGTCATTGATGGTGGCTGGGGGATCGGAGTAGTCGGTGCTCCGTGGCCGACCTCGACCCGTTGCCTTGGCCCCGGCGTGCGTCTTCATGTGGCTCTTGAGGAACCAGGCTTCCCGGAAGCCCCGTCCGCACACCCTGCAGCGGTGCTCCAGCTCAGCCGTGTGCTTCTTCACGTGGGACTTCAGGAGCCAGGCCTGGGTGAACACCTGGCCACACGTGTCGCAGGTAAAGTCCTCCGCCTCGGGCTCCACCTGTGCCTCCTGTTCGGTCGGGGATGCATCGTCTTCCACATCGGCGGTGATGTGGGCCTTCTCGATGTGGCTGAGAAGCTGGTCTTCGCGATGTACTTCGTGCCCGCAAAGCCGGCAGCACAACAGCCTCGTGGTGTCCACACTCCTCTCCCGTTTCACGCCCCGACTTGCCACCTTCGCCCCCCGGTCGTCCCCCGTGCCGTTCAGCACCCTGTTGCAAGCCGAGCTGCTTTTGGTGGGGCTGTTCCCACCCTCGAGTCCCTCGGAGACACTGCCTTCCCCTGAGGCTTCTTCCGATTCGTCCACCTCCTCGCTGTCGTCGGGATCGGGCTTGATGAGCACGCCCAGTTTGTGGCTGCGGATGTGCACCTTCAGGTTGCCCTTCTGGGAGGCGCGGTGGTCGCAGTAGGGGCACTTGTAAGGGCGCACCCCCGTGTGACGCCGCATGTGCTGCGACAGCGAGCTCTGGAAGGGGAAGCTGCGGCCGCAGACGTTGCAGTCAAACGACAGGGCCTTGCTGCCGTCGTCCGCCTGCTCCAACCCGAGGGGTCCCTCGACCGCCACTTCCTGCGCGCTGTCTCTAGGGTTCATGGCGGACGCCGCTCGCCACGCTCCACTCTTGACTCAGATAGATCCGATGTCCTCTGCTATCTGTGGTTGTTCATTTAGCACCAGCTTCAATCGCCAGAAGGATTGCTGCGGCGGCTATCTGGGCCTGCACATCTAACTGAACGGCTAAGTCTGTGGTGCCGTCACAGCATGAAAGTCCTCTCCTTCTTGTAACTTAGCTTTTTACCTCTTTGCGCTAGAGAGAGCTAATTATGTGTCCTCTTATCACGCCGAAGCTTTCACTGGGTCAGACGACACAGAGACTGAGTTCTTTTCGTACACTTTCTGATTATATTTCTCCTTGAGGAAAGAGGACAAAAAAAACCCTTGACAGATCACTTCAGCAGTCCTTATTGTACATTCATAGACTTCACACAGGCCTTTTTTTTCCCTTTTAAAAAACGGTTGA
>NC_045162.1:26651928-26669428 GCF_900700415.2 Clupea harengus | reverse complement strand
ACGTGTATGTGTGTGTAATGAAGCAATAAAGGCTACTTACAAAGCACACTCTGGCCTCTTATCCCACAGCAAGCAGAGGGCATTTAACAAGTATACATAAAAGGGGGCGCTCTGAATACTATGCACACAAAATGCACTAGGGATATGCATTTTGGTCTTTGGCTACCATTTCAGCTATTAGCTGTGTTGTTCCCTCAACTCTGCTGGCAAGGCTTGTACGCCTGACTGTAGGAAAAGACGTTGTTCGTGTCTGGCTAGTGTCATTTTCCCTTTTTTTGCTTCACATTTTGTGTTCAAATGTGAGGTGATAGCACATACGAGTATTAGAGCTATATGGCTTGCACAACACTGTGTTTTCTTCCGTTTTGTCAGTGTTTCACCTCACAACAAAGCCATTGTTAGCTAGCTATAAAGCTACTGCTACAGCGTTTGGCCAAGAACAGGCTCCTGCTCCACAGTCTCTGTCTGATTGTCATCTGTTCAGGCTCAGTGGACTGCAAGTTCCCGCCCCAAATGCCAATGCAACCAATCACAACATTTGAAATTAAGATTTTTGTAATGAAGATATGGCTCCATTTCTGGAAGGTATTGTGTTGTGTTGTTTGGTACTGAACTTCGATCAGTGTAAAATGTATTTCATGAAGTTGCCATGTTAAAATATATACGCACACACACACACACATATATATGAAACACTTACCATACAGAATTAAAGAGAAGTTAAAAGGCACACAAAGAGAGAGCTTTACAAACTCTCTGTGTGTGTGTGTGTGTGTGTGTGTGAGTGTGTGTGTGTGTGTGTGTGTGTGTGTGTGTGTGTGTGTGTGTGTGTGTGTGTGTGTGAAAGGAGGGGCACACATTGGGCGTGTGGAGTGTCATTTAAACCCTTGCTGGGAGCTGAGAGGGACGGTGCTGAAGAGGGCTGAGCCCCCAACAGGCAGGCCTGTTCTCAGACCAATCAATAATCCATTATGAACGAACCCGCGCCTCCACTCACCACCACTGTGCAGAGACAAAGAGCCCTGCTGTACGCCGCGTGTTACAGAGAGAGAGAGAGAGAGAGAGAGAGAGAGAGAGAGAGAGAGAGAGGGAGAGAGAGAGAGAGGGAGGAAGAGAAGAGGGAAATGGGAACTGGAGGAGTACAAAGACAGAGAGGGACACAGAAGAAGTGACTGTGGGTGGGTGAGAGGGAGAGAGTGAGAGAGAGAGAGAGAGAGAGAGAGACAGAGAAAGGGAGGGATGGAGGCAAGATAGAGTAAAGGAAAGAGGGAAGCAGAGCGAGACACAGAGCAAGAAGAGAAACAGAGAGGGAGGATAAACGGCCATAAATACAGGAGGAAGGCTGAGACCACTGACTACCGGAAAAGGAACCTCCAAATATCACCCCGGCTAAATCCCAGGAATTTCTTTTGTGTAACGGCACTGAGTGATGTTTTTCCAAGTTCTCCCAAATACTGAAGAATGCTTTGGAGTTTGCAAGGCGTGCTGCCCCAGTAGTACTGCTTATGTGCTGCTAACTATCAAATGCTTTTCACCAAAGGGATATCTGTTTCACTCATCACATCATCTCATCATGTTTTTGAGGAAATGCAGCTTTCATGCAGAGGCTTACTGATGTTCTAAATTAACATCCGTGAGAGCATATGCAGTGTATTACATTTTCAAGCCTTCAAAATACATAAAAGACAAATGTACAGCTAATGGCTTGTTTGACCAACTTTGATATTTGACATTGATATTTCAACAGTCAGCGAACAAAGTCCTACCTACCCTCCTATGTGTTTAGTTTTAGTAAGACATCAGTTAGCATTCGAGGACCAAGTGCAAGAAGAGGTCTTGGGACATTTCCTGTCACTGTTGATATGATGATAGGGTGTTCCGGGGTGGGGTTTTTTTTCGGTGTGGAATTACCCAACGTTCACAGGACAGAGTTTTGAGCCCTGGATAGACCTGCCAGAGCGGGTCATGCTCATCCAGCCATGGAGCAGCGAGGGGTCTTGGCCTCTATTGTTGCTCACTGAGGTTGCCCCACCACCACCACCACTTCTACCCACCCCCGCCCCCCCAAAAAAAGCCCAACCACACTTCTGCAGACCTCTGCCATAAACGTGTCAGGCCAGAGAAAACAAAGGAAGAGGTCTCTCTCTCTCTCTGTCTATCTGCCGGTGTCTCTCTCTCTCGCCAGTAATCTTACTATCTCCTAACAAAGCACAGTGGAGGGTAATGGGGTAACGGGGGTGGGGGGGGGGTGGTTCTATTTATGTGTGAAGGCCTTTTCAGTTAGCACCGTGGTGAAAGACCCCATGGGCCATCCAACATGGACGGATGGCAGGTGTTTAGGGCAACACCGTCGTGTTAGATTTTGGAAAATGAGTTTGAGGAGAAGGGGGGCCTTCTTAGTGAAGAGGTGGTTCCTTCAGGAACAGTTTAACTAGTTTAAGTGGGTACTTATCCTGTAGAGCCACAACCATGATAGTGATATGTAATAGATGGTAATATGCTCTCTAAACAGTATTAACGCATTACAACATGATACCAGTAACGGCCTCCGTCTTTGACCTGGTCTTAGGAACTTCACAATGTCTCATGGCAGATCCACAATTCAATCAGTAACTTTAAAGAACTAAGCAAAATCACAGGAAAAGACTTGGCTGCCCACTGCATCAAATAAATGATGACACTCTGTGGTACGCAACCCTATATGGCAATGACACCAAGACAGAGACATCTTGCTATACCTGTCTATGATGAAAGCTCCACAAGTTGTTTCTCCCTACAAGAACAGCACATCAAACTGTTGGCCCTCTGAGAGAAAGCAGCAGCCCCGTGTGCAGTCGTGTGTGTGTGTGTGTGCGAGTGTGTGCCTGAGAGCATGTGTGTGTGTGTGAGCACGTGTGTGTGTGTAGTCCTTGGGGCCCAGGATAGGCCCATCTCTGGGGTCAGTGAGATCCCTCAACAGCAGCGGCAGCGGCAGCAGAGAGTGTGTGTGTACGCCCCCCCCCCCCCCTTCCTCCGTCCCTCCCTCCCTTGCCGTGTTTTTCTCACACAGCTCGTTAACCCCTGGGCACTCCCGGACGGCCGCAACCTTAGCGTAAATCAGCGTGAGTGGGTGCAAATGGCATTTATTCCACAAACAGCCTTGCAGCTAGCCTGCCTGCTACATGTGGCCAGAGAGAAAGTGACAAAGAGAGGGAGGAAAAAAAAAAGAGAGAACGAGGGAGAGTTGGATAGATAAAGAGAGAAAGAAAAGATAGATGATAAAAAAAGTCAGTGGCAGTAATTATAAACCGCAGTAGGGAGTGGTACTCACGAGAACACAAACACAATCTTACTGTTTCACAGAGTCACAGAGAACCCAGGACTGTTCTCTCGCTGTTAAACAAACAGCTTCATGTTTGGAAATACTTACATACAGGAAACATTCAAGGGCATTCCCAGTGCGCATAATATCCCTGGCAAATAACAATGTGCTTCTTGTTAAGGAAGTTGAAAATGAGAGCTAATTCACAACTACTGAAGGAGAAATACGTGAAAGTAAACAAAACAACTCCTGAAATGATTCCCACCAGAAACCCGATTACAATACTCATGAATTACTCACAGCTGCTACTCAAACAATGCATGCGATTTGATCTGAAGGTTCTCCACTGATACCAACAGAAACTGTCAACAAATGAACAAATTGAAATCTTTTTTTTAATGTCGGAATTGAATGTGTGTGTTTTTTTTTTTAAATTGATGGGACACGCACAAGCTGTACTGTCATCATCGTTGTGCATCCTTTGATTTTCAGCTGTCTTAACGTTACTAAAGACACCAAAAACTCCTTCGGTCGGATCCTTGGAGACTCTTTACCCGGTACTCTTGCCGCGCTCCCCAGAGAGGGAGACGAATAACTGCACCTCAACGAGCCACTTCAGAACGCAATTAAGCCAGCACTGAACTCCCAGTGCGTTCCCTCCATGGACTGGGGCTCCACTGGGGGCCCTCTCAGGCAGGCGAGCATCAGGCAGCACAGCTCACGCGCATCGTACACACGTAAACACAAACGCACACTCTCACAAACACGAGTGAACGAGTATGGAGGAACGGGAGGAAAACAGCTGCTCTTGGCCCACTCGTCGCTAGAGACCAAAAGCTGCCTGGTGTGTGGGAAAGAGCATAGAGTATTTGTCTGTGTACAGGCCACGTGCACGGCACACTATAGAATGCAGTTTTTTACCTCTTCCTGTCATGGTTCTCTCATGTGAGGTAGTATGTGGTGAGGGGACACACACACACACACACACACACACACACACACACACACACACACTGATGCAGAGCGAACCAAACAGAGATGGAAACAAAGAACAAAAGAACGAAAGAGAAAGATATTGAAGGAGAGCGTAGAGGGGTTAAAAAAATGAATGAGAAACGGGAGACTGAGGTCAGATCAAGGAAGAGAAAGAGACAGAGAGAGGCAGAAGGTGTGAGATGAGTGAGAAAGAAAAAGAGACAAAATGATACCCCCCCTGACTGAGAGTGTACCGATTCAAAAGGTCTCCACAGAGAGTATGAGAGCAAACAAACAAAATACCTCGAGTGTAGCGTCTACTACAAACCAAGTAGCACACCAAATACAAAAACTATCCTGCCAGCAGAGACAACATTTTACCCCGTAAAAACCACAGTATGGTTCCTTATTTCCTTGTCACATTAGACTTTTAATGAACCCAATATGATATGCATAAGAATGGAGAGCTTAATGGCGGTGTAAATAGCCCTCCAGAGGAGCTCCATTCTCAGTACACTTCAGTGTACCTCAATGATTATACTTCACTGTTCCAAACCAATTAAAGATCAAAATGGCCATATTCTAGAACATCCACTTGCGCTCCCAGCAGGTACTTTGAATTACTCCACAACTAGATGTACGAATGCATTTCCTAATGGAAACCACTTTGAACTGGGGATGAATACAAGAATGAGATATTGGATGGTATTTAAATAATAGAACGTCTTGCTTTTGGTCTTGCATTGTATTGTTCCCATAACGTACCTGCACCGGTCTCTCTCTGATGTAAGGAATGCAGTGGGTGATGACAGGATCGTTAAACTCTATGGGGCTTTGCTCTAAATACTGAGCTTGGTTGCATAACCAAACAACAGGAGAGAAATTAAGTCTTTCAGACCAAGGTCCTCTATTACTTCACACACACACACACGCACACGCACACGCACACGCACACACACACACACACACACACATATGCACTCACACACAAACACACATGCACTCACACACAAACACACACACACACACACACACACACACACACAGACACACACACACACATATGCACTCACACACAAACACACACACACACACACAAACACACATGCACTCACACACAGACACACGCACACACACACACACAGACACTCACACACAAACACACACACACACACACACACACAGACACAGACACACACACACACATATGCACTCACACACAAACACACACACACACACACACACACAAACACACATGCACTCACACACAGACACACGCACACACACACACACACAGACACTCACACACAAACACACACACACACACAAACACTCTGAGGACAGATGATCACAGGCGATAGAGGAGTATCCACACGAGTCTGTGCACAACACCCGTAACTGACCCAGTTCATTTGTTGATCTGCGGAGCACCACTCTCCTTGAGGCTCGGTGCACAGGTATGGAGCAGGGATGCACACACACACACACACACACACACACACACACACACACACACACACACACACACACACACACACACACACACACACACACACACACACACACACACACACATACATGTCAGCACGCAGTGATCCCCCAGCAAAGAGACACAACTAGCACCAGAGCCACCCTTTACACGTCTACAATCTGCTGCAGGGTACCAACACACAACTGTTCTAGCCTGACGCTCATTCACCACGCAGTATGCTCGTTGGCCTATAGTCATGTGTCCGGCGTGGATTGGAAGCATACAGGATGATTTATTTGACTATCAGACTCAACATTAATTGGATGATTTTTTTTTTAGAGGGGGTGGGGGGGCACATAGGCATAATCTGATGGGATTATCGTGCTCCTTTAAATAGAGCAATGGTGGTGCAGGGATTATTGAGGTCCGATCGGCCCTAAAGCCATCCTCCTCTTTTCAGGTTATGCTCTGAGCAAAAATGTGCAATTACTGAAATGGATTTCTCCTCAGTGGAAGTATGTTAGGGGTGGTGGTGTGAGTGTGTGTGTGTGTGTGTGTGGGGGGGGGGGCGGGGGGGGACCCAAGTGACAGTGCAGTTTCAGACCCTAGGAACGATGTGGACCTGTGGGGGCAGTATTCACCGGATCAATAATGTGAAAATAGGGCAGCGATCTGTAAAGTCTATTTGATTACCATCGGTCAGATGTCAGGGCAGGGTCAGCAGAAAAAAAAGGAAAGGAGGCTTTGGGCTCAAGGCGCTGTGCTTCCTGGAGACCATCTGAACTCTCTTTAGCTTCTGTTCCCCACATCTTTAGAACAATCTTCCAGTCAAAGAATTTGTTGTCCTCAGTCCATCTGGCAAAGGAGAGCTAGTTCTCGAAACAGATGTTTGACATCGTGTGAATATTCAGATATCAACCCTACAATAGATAGTATCAAATATAAACTAAAAAAGCCTCTAATCTCAAGGAATGGGCAGCCTTAGCGGCAACCTAACAAATTGTTTATAAACAAAACTAGAGACAAAACTATTTTATTTTTTTCAAACAAAATCAAAAGACATTGCCCAAAAACACACACATTGAGTCCTGTTAGGTCTGCCAACACCACCTTTTTCAATCAGTCCTGGGGACAACTGTGTGAGTGTGTGTGTGTGTGTGTGTGTGTGTGTGTGTGTGTGTGTGTGTGTGCTGTGAGGGAGGAGTCCTGCACAGGGACACTCATTTCCCATCTTAGAGGCAGAGGCACACAAACAGGAGCTCCATGGCGGCCCAAAGTAATATTGCTACTGGGGGCCTCCAGCGTTCTTCTCACATCTGGATACAATGTGAGAGTAACTGGTTGCTCCAACCAAAGGATGGGGGGGGGGGATTAGGTGGAACAAGGTCTTTTGCAAAAATCTGCCTGCCTCTTGTTTTCTCTCTCTGATCTGGCCCAAACCGCTAGACCTGAGGCCCCCTAAACAGCAGCCAGGAAACAAGGGTTGACATAACACTCTCATAGGCTGCTCTGACAATACAAATGGTCTGTGAAGAAGCACCATTTTGTTTTTAAAGATGGTGCGAGATCTCATTTCATCTCTCAAACGTTTCGAGATGAGGCCAAAACGAAACAAAACAACAATATCGCATGTCACTAGCAACGATGCTTGTGAGGAGATTGGTGTGAGTATTATCTGGACACCATCTTTCTTTTTCCTTGTCATACAGCGGAAAGCGAGGGCTGAGAAGTGCCTCTCTTCATGTCCACCTCCACAATGCGCTTCATGGGAAACCAATTAGACACCACTGAGCCCAGCGGCGCCCCCCCCCCCCCCCCCCCCCCCCACACACACATACCCCACACACACACCCCACACCCACCTCGCTGACACACTTCTCAAGAGCGCAGCAGCAGCAGCAGCAGCAGCAGCACCAGCAGCACTGCTCTTTTGCTCTCTGCGCTTTTCACCGTGGCTCTGACAGACAGACCTTCTGCCGCTCTCTCTCTCTCCCTACTTCGCTTTTTCTTTCTCTCTTTCACTCTTTCTTTCTGTCCCTGTCTGGTTTTGTCCGGTTCAGGTGTATATTGAATTCAGTGACATTTTTATAACCTTTGTCATCCTTATTCACATACGGCTGTCTCTCACTTCCCTCTCTCTCTCTCTCTCTCTCCTTCCCTTTCACTCGCTCTCTCACACACCCCTCACAACAACAAAAAAAAAAAAAAAGAACACGTACGCCTTACTTCACTGAAAATGTCCTCTTTATACCTCAGAAACAATATCACAAATGCTCACATCACAGACAAAAAAAAAAGAGAAAAAAAACAACAGCAGCAGCTGAATAGCCCTGTGCTTCATGGCAAGGTTACGATGACATCAGAGTGTAACGATCAGGTCCCCTCGGTGGTGAATGATTAGCTCTGGCCTGGAGTCATTTCCAGCTTGTTTCCCTAAGTTAGCCGGACATCTGCGATCAAAGGACGCCATAACCACATCCAGTGCAAAAACAAAACAGCTTCCCAAGACCTGGCTGTTATATCCCTAGAGGACTCCCCCCCCCCCCCGCCCGCCCCCTCCACCACCCTCCCAAAAAAAGGGCTGGACAGGCGAATGAAAGTGTACGGGGCTAAGGAGAAGACACAGGAGCACAAGGATACACCGAGAGACAGTCCTTTAATAGGTGCAGTTGCCTCCTCTCGGAAACCAAATTAACCTCGACTCCACCCCAGCGTTTCTCTGTGAGGGGGTGTGCAGAAGGGGGGCTCTGCTGGGCCTATGTGGAGAAGATCCAGTGACCACCGCGGTGATTATCTAATTAAAGGAAATCAGTGCCATCAAAGCCTGTGAGGGGGACAGAGAGCGGAGGGTGCGGATTGGGGGTGGGGGGGATGGGGGTTGAGCAGGACAGCGGTAAGACTGCTCACCTTCCTTTCGGCTGTTGGAAAGGAGACAAACCCGCAAAGGAGGAAAAGGGAAATAGAAGAGAAGAGAAATGAACAAAAAACTAAACAAAACAAGAAAAAACAAAACAAGAGCTCAATTGTTTCCCAACACAGAGGAACCGGCTTCACCGGGAACACTGAGACATGTTCCAGCGGCTGATGTTTTAAACAGGAAGTCTTTCTGGCATCGAAAATGACACCTCACACTGTCAAACCAAAACACAGCGAGCAGCTTTAGGTCTTACTTGCCGCCCCTGGTCCTTCACACACACACACACAATGCTGTAAATTCAATGGTTTATGCTTCCTGCGTGGACTGGGAGAAAGGCTCCTTACTGTTTTGCAAACAGCACAAACTCAAGGCAAGTTATGGCATATGGAGAAAAACTGGTTTAGTAAGACCACTAAATGCTCAGAACCACAGGGACATCCACCAACACCATATGGGGGGCAGGTAGCATTTCAAATACAAACACTCCCTGTGCATAACACTAGGCTGCTGCAATTGTAATGGTCTATGCTATCTCTTGATCTTTCTCTTTTACTCGAGATTGTGTGTGTGTGTGAGTGTGTGTGTGTGTGTGTGTGTGTGTGTGTGTGTGTGTGTGTGTGTGTGTGCGAAAGAGAGAGTTACTGTGTTTGAATTTGAATGTCCGCAAATGAGTTACTGCGTGGTTGTGTGAGAGAGGAGACATTTGTGCCAAAACAAATAAAAGAGGAAAGTGTAAAACTATCAAGAGTTACAATGATATGGAGGTGTGACTGTATATAAACGAGAGGATGCATGAGTGGCTATGTGTGTGAATTAAGTCTGGATTGTGTACTACCTTTCTCTCTCTCTTTTTTCTCTCTATCTCTCTCTGTCTCCCTCTCATCCCCTCTTCTCTCCGGCTGCTCTGGCTCTGGCTTAGGGAGCTCGGTAGGGTTCCCTGCATGGCACAGAGAGACTCTTCAAATATGAATGAGGCCACAAGGAAAGCAAGGGCTAGTGGAAAATCCCATATCACGTACACACACACACACACACACACACACACACACATACACACACACTCAACACACACACACACACACACACATGCAGACACACACACACACACACACACACACACACACACACTCTAACACACACACACACTCTCACAAACACACTCACACACACACACACTCTAACACACACACACACACACACACACACACACATTCACACACACACACACACACACACACACTCACACACACGCACACACACACACACACACTCACACACACAACCTCATTATTCGGAGTTCCAGGGGACGACAAAAAAAAGCACCCACTAGTTCTGTTGAAGAAATCTGTCAGCAGCTCACCTATATCTTCTACAGACATTTTTTAGGATGGGGCTTTTAAATGTGGAGCTCACATATCAACAGGTCACATGATGTATCTTCGGCTGCTAAATGATACACAGATCAATAATCAAAACCTGTATTATGCTGATGAAAGCATTTGCTCAAGTGTGTTATACATTCCAGTGTTCAGCAGTTCCCCCATTCACCATCACTAATTACCTCTATTAGCGCTGTGCTTTCAAAAGCCCTATAGAGGGAAAAAAGGCAGAGGCACCTATAACAAAGATGCACTACTATAGTGTCCGTATGAGACGAGACTAGGGATGCTTAATATGCTGAGACTGCTGAAGGGGAGCCGGTAAGAGAAAAAGAGAGAGAGAGGAAGGGAGGGAGGGAGAGCGGGAAGGGAGAGGGAGGGAGGGAGGGAGGGAGGGAGGGAGAGCGGGAAGGAAATCAATACAGGCATGTTAGTGACATCTGGGGAAGACAAAGAGCTCGGCCCGGGCGTATGAGCGTCCACAAACCCTTGATCGCTGCCACGTGGCTCTGGGGCTACTTCTGTTAAGCTTATTTCCTCTCCTTTTAATCCCTGCGCAATCAGCGCGCCGCGCTCCCGAATCTCCTTGAATTCAGTTCATTTGATGGCCCCCCGGATACTCAACCCAGCCTAAGAGGTGAGCGCAATAATTCGTTTAATGAATTATCCGCTCGCTCGTTCGTTCGTTTGACCCCCCGCTCTCGAGAACAAACCGCACCGTTTACCTGTGCGCGCACACACACACACACGCACACGCACACGCACACGCGCGAGCCTGGGCACCTCTACCCACAAACGCAAAACAGGAAATCCCAAAAGTGCTGTTTTAAATCCCTCAGACAGCCGTTCCCCACACACACACACACACACACCCATCACAGCCACATGCCCACTGTAATCCCCATGATTAGGTCATTATTTTCTCTTGGGTTGGCATTGCGGCTCTGATCATGTCTGATAGCTTTTATACTACCAACCTGCTGACTGCATTTTATCGATCCGGCACGTGTGTACTCTGTGGGTGCATGTCTGAGTGTGTGTGTGTGTGTGTGAGTGTGCGTGAGTGTGTGTGTGTGCGCGTGTATGCTTGTGTGTGCGGTTGTATTTGTTTTGGGAGGTGGTGACCCAATTAGTCTGATTAAAATCCCACCTGTCACACCCACCCCCCCAGAACAGACACACTCCCATGGCCAAAAGCTCCCTCATTAAAGCCAATAGACATTACATTAGAATTAAAGCCAATAGACATTACATTAGAATTAAAGCCAATAGACATTACATTAGAATTAAAGCCTGATATGATGCAGTATGATGGAGAGGCGAGGGGCAAGGGGAAAACTAAAGAGCAGTTTGATTGTGAGAGGACACATCCTGGTGTCTTTTCCTGCAGAGTGTCCTACAGAGAGGGTGTCATCTATAATTGATGTGCCGAGCTCACAGGCTCTCTGAGCTGACAGGGGGAGAGAGGGACGCTGCCCTTTCACAGACGCATTCACACTGTGCATCTGAAATAAACACCGGAGACCCAAAAAAGTAAACACCAGCCACCAGGAGCATCCTGATCATCAGTGGGGGAATATAATAAAGATAACACGCCGGGTCGACCCTCAGGTGACGACTACTGGATGGCGGCTCCTGGCCTGAGCGAGAAAGCCCTCAGGTGTAGGAGCGGAGGTTACTCTTCAACAAAAAAAAAAACGGCCCAGCCACCTTCCGTAATGTCCCTTTGGTAACCCCAGACTTATTACACGTCTATAAGCATGACGTGTTCGAGGCCAAGACAACAAGTAACGTGTCTCTCTGCTTGACAAAACAAATGGAATGAGATAAGCGTGTGTATTTAAAGTAGATTACAGATGTGTTGTTTAAAGAGGGCCGTGGTGACAAACAGAATGTCACCCTAATGTCCATCTCGCACGGAGAGATGCGCCGAGATGCAGCTGTGCCACTGCATCTATTGTGACAAGCGAGAGGCACAAGAAACAACAAATTCACATGGACAACTATGGAGGGGAAAATGTGTGCCTGTCAAACAGCCTCCTGTTGTAGCATTTCACATGAGACTTGCCAAGCAATGGCAGCATTTATTAAAGCACAACACCAGCAGTCAGGGCTGGACACACTACAGAATCAGTGGCGAGCAGGGAGACCCTGACCAGGAATGTGAGAGCCCATTCAGTGGGTTTAAAAATGCATTGCACTCACAACAAAGGCTTGCCTTGTGCTCATTGTGGACTTGGGAGACCAATGAAATACTTCCACACTTCCACCGAAACATGAAATTTGCTCATTTTTCTTTAACTCCTACGCCCCTCCTTAAGGGAGAGGGACTAGGGTACCAGAAGACATGGTGAATTTAGAGAAGATCTGAGAGCTCACAATGCCACTGTGGTTACCATCAACATTCAATTTGGCGTGACTGATTTTATCTGGGGAAACGTATAGCAAAGCCACCCCCCATGATCCTTCCTAATTTACATTGATTATTTCCATTTGAATAACTGAAATCTGAGTCATTTCATCGAGTTTTCAATATACACTGTTCTAAATACTAAATAGTACAACAGCTATTTGGAGATGGCCATCAAGAAGTTACAAAATCACTGACACCATAAAATGGCTCCTCGAACACAACAAAACCTTGTTGCACTACAAGTACATGCTCATGAAAAGTCCATTTTAAATGATCTTCTCTTCACCATGTCAATTTGAATAAGTCAAGCACTTAGGCTAACAGGAAAAGATCTTCTTGTTATCCAGAAACTGTTGTAATAACATACATAGATGTTACTTCATTTATTTTACCTTCAAAACCTTGCACTGGTTAAGGTTAACGTTCATCAATGAAGCAGAGATTACGCTAGAGATTATAATCTAGCCTGCTCTACTCCAGACCTTCTCTGTAGTTCTTGAATAACATTCAAATCTAGTTAAAAAAAACAATGTTGAATCTACAACTGATTAGGCCTACTTATTTTGTAAACAAAGCCTTGCAAGAATTTTTAATAAGTATAATCTTAACATCAGTCATTGTTTCTCCCAACCCAGAATTTGGATGCAAGTTTCTTTGAAGTTTGAAAGTGTTTGGAAGGAACCCTCAAAACTAACTCAAACATCTGGATTCACCAGCGCCGCCAACTCTACAGTGGTCATTTTTTGTCTGCTTGGATTAAGAGGCGATTTATCTAATTCAGAACAGTAGGTGGCGCAAAATACAAATTGTGTTAGATCAAAATTAACAGTTTCTAATCCAATTAAAACGGCGGTGAAGTGGATGTTTCTGCTGGGTTCAAAAGAAAGCACCTGCGAGTTAGTGGCTTGTTTTTATTTCTTATTTTAGAAATTAGTATAAAACGACTTGTTTTACCGATCCTGTTAGTCTGCGTTGTTTCTAAGCCTGTTTTGACTACAGCCTACTTGGTTCTGAAATAGGTTACCGGAGTCAGAACATACACAAAACTGACTACGAGTCTTCAGTTGTATGTTTTGTATCAATCAATGATGATACAAATTCCATTAGGCTACATGCCGCTTTTTTTGGCACTGTCAGCGTTGTACCGGGGTAAACTCTACTAACAGGTAACGGATCACTATTCAGCGAGGTGAGGATAATCTTGCAGCCTACTAGTTTTAATTTAGCTGACAGTGATGACCCGGCGAGGGTAAGACCGCTCAGCAAAGACCATGAAAGGTTCAACATGTAACCGTTTTAAAAATGGCAAAGCAGCCTAGATGATGAAGCTGAACATTTATTCAAAATGCATAGCCTAAGCATAAGAGCGTTACAAAGAGGAAGTGGATCCAGTTAAATGAGAAAACGAAATCTTATCACATCAACTTCCTTACCAGAAGACGTAGCCTGTCAACCATTCCTCTAGAACACCTATCTGAATTCCTGAATCGTCCGAAGGAAACCGATATTGCCAGATTGGATATAATATTTATATCGACGTGTGTAATTTCACATGCGCTACGCTCTGTAGAATATATCCTTCCATTGCATGGCAAATTCCTGACGTGTTTTGCTCAACCTTCTTTCGGCGCCGTATAGACTACAGGTTCCGTTCTCTCTCTCTCTCTCTCTCTCTCGTTTCACTTGTGCAAAGAATGTAGAGCGGCCGCGTGACGTCCCTCCAACTAAACACGGATGACAACCAGCTCCAGGGTGAACAGAGGGAAACAAAAAGTTGCTAAAGCAAATCTAAGAAACGGTCAAGAGAAAAAACACCCACCCCAAACTGCCTTCAACACATACCCTACACAAACATTGGTAGACAACGCGAAAATGATTGCGCAGTAGCCTGATTGCTGTCAGCTATTCCAAGCAAAGGCTGTCTGTTGTGACTATAGCCTACCACTGCAACTTTTTGGGATAGCCAAGGAATGTATCGCTAAACAATGTGCGAAGGACCACCTAAGTCACTAACATCAATAAACAAATTGATGCTTTCATAATGGATGAATTAATCTAGCCAAACTCTGGCACCGACAAAGTGACTTCGAAATGACAGTGCTGGCAGGAAATGGGGGAGTTTGTTCTTCTAAGTAATGTCTCTCCCTTATGCAAGGCCTTGTGCACTTGTACACAACAATACAGTTCCAGTTAATTCCAAAAAACTGCGCGTCACTACCAGAAATTCCATAGCCTACCTCCAAAAAATTGCAATTTATTGACTTGACGAAACCTAGGTAATTCGTTATACGATGTTGATACGGCAGCCTACAAAAGCCCACTTTGTGAAAATAAAGAATTGGCTATAGTCTCTAGTCTCTGTCTTCACATCGCTGGAAAAATAACTTCCGCTGCTGAATCTGCCTGGTCCACAGAGAATTGACCTGCGAACAATAGATGTCTTCTGATAAATCACGTAGTCCAAAACTGTTTGACATTGAGACGGTTTGACACAGCTTTCGTAATCTAGTTGATAGGCAACTAGACCCACCAACCGACTAAAAAAGGTAACCTACATTAAGACAGCACCGACTGACAACGCTCGTTTGCTTTTAATGCGCAAACACTGTCGTTTCCATAAAACGGTCACCACGTGTGATTTTTTTAATCAAGTAATTAGCTAGATCACGTTGCTCTCCATGCGCCTTCATTTTCTCTATGTAGGCTGATGTTAGACACAATGTAGCCAACAGGATAAATGGAAGATCGAGTTTATAATGTCGTCATTTCAAACTTATACAAAATTAGAGAAGGCGACCCCCCTCCCCCCTTTCCACCCGCATCCAACAGATCCATGTCCCCCCTCCTCCTCACAGTACATATAGGGTAGAGACAGTAGTCGCGACCCATCCCTTGCAAAATAGGCATAGCATCTAACTACCCCCACTGCTTAATCTTCCTGAAAGCTGTTTTGTTTCTTAGGGTACCTGACGCCAAGTAAACGTAGCACTTCATCGACAACCTAATATGCCCGATTTATGTTAAGATTAACGATTCGACAGTATGGGAGCATCCAGTGCTTGGGGAAATATCGCTTTTCACAGTATACTCACCTAAGAAAAGGGTGGTATGTTTAAGAGCCTACAAGTTTTTTCCACAATGAAACATCTCAAATACCTTTTCGGAACAGCTGACGCAGCACTGGATGTGCTTCTCTTGGCCACTAGTAAACTAACAGCCAACGGTCGAACATGTTTTCATTTTCATAAATAACCCGATTAGGTGTTTTTATTAAAATGATGAATCATCAAGGATCAAGGGGAGACAAATTGTCTACGACCCATAGTGAAAATAGGAAGCATCGTGTTACTGTCTAACAGCAGTGCAGCCTATCCTACAATCCTACAAATGAATGGATACAACAAAGTTTATTCACTGCTTATCAAGAACAACGCGTGGTTTATTTTAAAAGTATGTGAATGAGTCTTCGACGGCATGACAGCGCAAAATGGACTTACAGAGTTTTCTTTCAACTTACCCAAGTGAATAGCCTGCGCGATGCCGAACATCAATCAGGGAAAAATTAGGATGGTTCGAGTGGGAAGACTACGAGGGCTGAAGGTGAAACCATGCGCTGTGTGGAGACCTGCAAATGATTGAGTGAGCCGCGACCATTGCTCTGAAGGGGATCACTAAAAAGTGTTTATACTTTCTAATCGAAATTTGAAGCGATTCGTCTTGTACACCATTTTGAAGGGCAGCTCAAAATTATTTCATGAACTGATAAAAGCTGTAGGCTATTTTAGGTCATTTTATCTACTGTGTTTACAATTTGGTTTGTGACGCACCTTTCCGTTTCGGTGATTGGTTTGTCCCGTATTAAACAGAGTCGGTTCATGCCACTGAGCTTTCCGAAGTCTTATCGACTCTTCAGTGAATGCTGATCAAGTAACAAGTCACTCATGTTTTTTTCGTTGATTAACTTTATACACGTTGTACATGATTGGAAAATTCAAGAGTCCAAAGACCTTAATGAATGTATCTAAGCAAAGACAGACCATTTGATCTTTTCTATTGTCTGTCTAAGTTGGCCCATATACATCATGTGTGTTTGTATTGAATACATTGAAATGGGTTGTCTTTTTCTACATTCATTTATCAAAGATACATTTTATTAGGGTTATGTAGTAATGTACTCAATTCAATGTATTCAAAAACTAACATTTGTAATGCTTACTGTAAATACATTGTCATTAATATGTTAAGATACAACAAATGACTGTACACACCATGATGTGTATAAATGCATGACCATGCCCGACCTCCAAATACATTATTTAACCATGGATAGACACAACTGAAGTGACCAGAATGCTGTTTATGGTTTGTTGTTTCCTAAGATAGGTTTTTTTCCAGTGTTTGCTTGAGAAGGAAGAAACCAGATTATAACTTCTGGCATCGGTAGTGATCCAGTGATTTTAGGCTTTTGCATTTGTTTACTAATAGCCTCTGGAGCTTCAGTGGCTGAGACTCTGCCCCACCCCCCCCCCCCCATCCCCACCCCACCCCACCCCACCCCCACACACACACAATCATACATGCACAGTTGTTAGTTCAGTTGAATCCAGTTGTATCACAGAGTAACTGTTGTGAGGTTGCAGTAACTTTGAGCTGCCCTCCAGCACAGCAAGAGAATGAGCAAGATAAATGATGACGACTGTTCGCAATTGCATTGTCCTCATGCAGTCAGTGGAGGTGTCATTTCAAACCCCCCGACACCTGTCTTATTTAGAACCTTGAGTCGGTGGCAATAACTTTCAACAGTGAAATGGCCATAGTTTCAGTTTCTAGCTGATGTAAGAACTGACCCCAACTTGATGACATGCGTCACCTGAGGGTATACTCTTTAAAGACCAAGTGTCCAATCAGTGGGTCACGAAGGAACGCCTCTTTCCATCCAAACAGGTTTTTGTCTGGGTAAATAAGAAGGGTCAGACACACACGTGACTAAGGGTGTCACCAGGAATGAGGAGAAGCGGCATTCGGATTAACACCAGAGTGACAC
>NC_045162.1:26616928-26644428 GCF_900700415.2 Clupea harengus | reverse complement strand
ACCGTTAACATACCTTTAAGATAAATGTGTTACAGCCTTTAAGATAAATGTTTTACTGTAAGAATACTTTTTAAGGGAACAAAGGTTGTGCCTGGTCATTACCACCCTTAAGAGTGCCTTAATACCATCTGGGCTCTTAGTAATAACAGCAATAGCTCTCCTCACACCTTACCTCAGATCTTTTTAGGGGCTTTTCGCTGGCCTTTTAGAGGGGAGTTAGCATGTCCCCATGTTAAAACACAGCAGAGGGGAGTTAGCATGTCCCCATGTTAAAACACAGCAGAGGGGAGTTAGCATGTCCCCATGTTAAAACACAGCAGAGGGGAGTTAGCATGTCCCCATGTTAAAACACAGCAGAGGGGAGTTAGCATGTCCCCATGTTAAAACACAGCAGAGGGGAGTTAGCATGTCCCCATGTTAAAACACAGCAGAGGGGACCGACCTGGTGTGGCGTTCTTCTGCCCTGTGTCCTCCTCACCTCTGGGCGTCACCACACTGGCGGAGAGTGAGAAACCACAGCACACAGAGGCCCTGGTGGTGCGCCCATGTTCAGCACCAATTTTGAACAGGAGGGAGTTAATCTTCACCAAGAGCTCTTGTGACCTACAATTACATAAGCATAATCTACTGGCACTCTGATATTAAGTGCAGTGCAGATATTAACACTCAATCATACGGGTCCCTAAAAATCAGTAACTGTTTTCAATAAAAAGATAATCTACAAGCATTGGCACCATGAATCAATTGAACTACTGAACTTCATCATATCAATATTCATGTTTTAAGTGTAAAGCATTAAAAAGGATATGTTTGTCTATGTAAATGTGTAAATAAAGTTCAACTACATAAAAATTTGTGTTTTTTTTTTTTACATCTCTTTTCTATGGCTTTGTGTAAGCCTCGTGCTAGTATTGCTGTGGAATAAGTTGTGCATGTAACACATTTCATGATGTATATGTTTCGTCTAGAAAAGAATGTCACAGGATGTGACATAGGAGTTAACAGGCTAAACTTCAATTGCTCTTAAGAACTTCCTCGCTCCACTGAAGAAAGATGACCATGATTATGGCAAGAAGTATGTCCTAAGTGAAAATGTCTTAAAATATAAACGCAACAGTAACCACGCTGAATAAATAAAGTTAAACTGTTCAGAAAGGGAGAGTGTTTCATATGAAAAATGTATTTGTTCTGAGTTCTTCCGTGCTTTAATGCAGATCCTGAATGATTATGATAGTAAAGCCAAAACCATGGCTGTCTGTTCTAATCAGTGGCGAGGCTCACTCCCATGGGGCCTTCAGAGATGGCTGAGCTCATCGGGAGAACCCAACTTTCTTTTTCCCAGGGCCTACTGCAGGGGTCCCTGGGGGATCCATTGTTCATGTTAATTCAAGGCACAATGAAATGCATATTAAAAAAAATAAATTGGATCACACTATTGTGGGAGGGTTATCGTAACTGCAAACCTGCAATGATAATGGTTCAAAAAATGTTGTGTCCTGCTTTTTCCAGTTGGTGTGCCTGGTGTGGTGCGCTCCTTCTCCATACATCTCTTGTTCTTTCTCTCCCTGTCGCTCTTTTGCTCACTCTCTTTCTCTCTTTCTCTCCCCCCAACCCTCCTACTCCCAGTGTCTGTTTTCTCAAGAACTGCATTATGCATGCAGTTTGCAGAGCAGGTATAATTTTGAATACTGATTTCCCTATTGGTTGGCCCGCTTTCTTGACCGGGGCCCTGCATTCCTCTGGCGCATGTGAGTCATGTTATACTCAAAACCGTCCTGAATTACCAGGAAGTGTGTAAAAAAAAATAAACAGACAAACAAACACGTAAAACAGAACTACTGCTGGTAAAAACACCAGACAAAAGCCCCAAGCACAAATAACTAGAGGCTGTGTGCTTAGCGTATCTATGTATGTGCTTCTTTTGGGGAGATGGAGCTGTTACAGGCTGTGAGTAACCAGAGACAGAAGACAAAAAAGAGATAAAGGAGTGTGTGTGTGTGTGTGTGTGTGTGTGTGGGGGGGGGGGGGGTTGTTGCCGTGTGCTATATACCACTTAGCTGCAGCGCTGTCCTTTGACACAGTTCACAGTCCACAGCACAAACTGAACAGATCTATAGCGGGGGGACACCTCATCTGCTGACACTCACAAAACTAGCATGTCCCATTCTGCTCTTCTTTTTTTCTCCTCCAGAGGCTTATATGCAGTGGTGAAATATTTACATGGCACACGACGTCATAGAAAATACTTCAACTCTGTCCCCCCCCCTCCCTCTTCAAAGACAAAATGCTAAGATCTTGAAGGGGGAGGTCAAGGTTGGATTTCAGAACAAAGGGTCAAAGGGTGAGATCTTACACCTTTTCTTAAAAGCTCTTCTTGGCAGGCATCTCTCATTTCCATGGACTGTCCAGCTCTCAGTAGGGTATGAACTGTGAGGGCCAGCATGGTTCACCTTCCTCCAGAGAACTGCTCTTTATTGTGGATGCAAAGGCTATTGTGTGTGGTTGCCATACAAGACTATAGTATAGTGACTAGCAAGTGTGTCCCTTAAACCACGCTGTTTCCATATGTGGCCCACTCATTTGAAAATTGGGTCACTGTTATGTACACCAGACATTTTCCACAGCATGAAATATACTATTCAAAATCATAGTTTTTTTTATATATCTTATTTACCTTTAGGGCACTCAATGTAGGTCTCTCTCTCTCTCTCTCTCTCTCTCTCTCTCTCCCTCTTTCTAAAATCTTTGTCCAAATCCTTGCATCATTCTTCACAGCTATTTCATTGTCATGTAAATGACCTGTTTGCAGTGCAATCCATCAAAGCATCTTCCTGCTTTTCATCTGCTCCAGCTTTTCTCTCCTCGATACCTGTAATTAGGTTTGAGAGTGTGTATATATATGTGTGTGTGTGTGAGTGTGTGTGTGTGTTTGTTTGTGTTTATGTGTAAAGGCTGTAGATAGATCTCCTCAGCACTACACACTAAAACAGGACATACGACAGGCTCTGCTTCCGTTCCTCATCCTGCCCAAGACTGCGTGTTTGAGGGGGCGTATGTTGAGGTGGGGGGTAAGCAATTACCTCTATGAGCATTTTGGGGGGAGAAATGCTTTATGGCTCGCACAAGGTGGAGGTTGTGAAAGCCCAGGCTCCAGTGGCGAGATGAAGTGAGTATACCCTGGTGTATGGGGAGGGAGATGCACTGCGCTGCGCTGCGCTGCTGTAAACCACTCACCAGCTCCTCCCCTGGTGTCTGATCAAATGTCTGCCTGTGCGCTTTTATTTTCTTGATCTCACTCTCTCACACACACACCCTCTCTCTTCCCTTCTGTCTTTAAAGGAATCAAGATGATTTTTTTTTTGGTGCCATTTTGAATGCATCTCAGGCATGTTAACAGCCCTCACTCCACTGAATATCAGGCCAAGTGTGCACTGCACACCCTGCTCTTTTTCTGTCTAGGGTCTGTGTGGCATCTCTCTGCAGTACTCAGACATGCATTATTAATGGTAACACACTCTGTTTTATAAGGTGTTTGGTTTTGTTGTTTGTTAAGTATCAGTCACTCATGTAAAAAAAATAAAAATACATTACACAAAAATGTTAGGCTTGCAATAACAATATATTGAAAGTTGAACTATGACATTTGTTGTTGTGTTCTATGAAACAGCTATCTGCCTTTCATATTCACTTTGTTGCTTTACTTCCTCAAAACCCCAACACACAGAGAGAGACGTTCTGACTTACGCCATGGCAACGACTAGACCCCCCCTCCCCCCATCTCCTCAGTCAAGCTTCCTCCTGTTCTGCTGTTCTCACGGCAACAGTCCCATCCCTGACAACTCCTGTCTCTCTGTATAACATATTCTCTTCTCCGGAAGACTACCCATGCTCCTTTGGGGTTAACTTGTTTTCCTCCATATAGTGTCATTTTCATGCAACACCTACACCCATCAACAACGATCAAGAGAGTTGATTTAGTGGGTTATGCTGATGGTGTTGATGTGTGTAGAAACTCTATTCATTCTGCACGTACCATGTGTGTAAAAACATGGTGTGCATTTGGACTTTTTTGTAATATGTTTTGGACAAACACCTGGTGTGGGAAAAAGCTGTTCTTGCTAAAGCAAACAATTCAACGGTTCTAGACACAAAGACAGATGGCACTGCAATACAGATTCTTTGCAGCAGAACACAGTGGCACAATATTTGCAACTGAGTTTTTCCTAGTGAAAAGTAGTATCACTCGAAAAGTTGTGAACAAAACTAAACCTGACAACATGGGCATGTCCTTTAAGTAATGAACAGCGGCAGTTTGATCCAAACACTAATTATCTAGTGATAGTGGTAGGTAGTGAAGTCAAACGTTTGTACGGCAATTGCATGCAAAAGTTGCTGTGACACATCCTATGAAAGAAAGATGAGAGTTGCAAGCCGTCTAGTGCTGATTTTGTATTTCCTGCACTGCATTGGCCAATTCCTATCTTTTTTCAGGGTCGCCAGTGAAGGTGCCAGGCTTGACCTGTGCTGTCAGAAGCTGTTTTCATGAATCCACTTACAGTGGCTGACGTGCCTCTGTGACAGCACACCAGTCACATCACAGCACCTGGGAGGGAGAGAAAGGGAGAGAGAGAAAGGGAGAGAGAGAGAGAGAGAGAGAGAGAGAGAGAGAGAGAGAGAGAGAGAGAGAGAGAGCGAGTGCTGGAGAGCTGAAGGACTGTGGGGTATCAACAAGACAAGGTCAGTTCCTGTTACCTGTGACACTGCCTCTAAATTCCTCCCACTGCCCACGAAGCAGGTTATGAAGAGCCATGTGTGTTCACTTGAACCAACTTCCTTTCTTGATTGCGCAGCTTCCTTCACAAAATGAATGTGTTCCTGTGGCTGGGGGGTGGGGGGGGGGGGGGCAGGGATGACACACGGTCATTGTTGGCGATGGTGGTGGTGACCAAGGTCGCCGTTTGCATTCCTCCAAAAACAGACACTGCAAGAGTGCATGTGTCAATACTTTCAGTTAGAGAATAGTAATAAAAAAAACTTAACGTAAGCTATAAGTGAATGTGAATTTGCAGGTGGTATTTTCTAGTAGCACAGAGCAAGAGAAAGCCACTATATTTTTTTTCTTGGTTTAAGGGAATCATTTTGGGGAATGTCAGTTCTGAGAACAGGCCTCGTGAGTGGCCCTCCCCCCCGTGGGCTGATGAATCTGCATTTCAAAGTCTGACTTCAGGTCTGGGTGACTGTAACAAAGTGCCTCTTGTATCACTGATCTGCAGCCTAGAGTAACCCGAGTCAGTGCCTTAAACATGGGGGTGCCTTAGGTGGCTGAACCGACTCCGGTCGGCGGAGGAGAAATCATGGTGCATCATGACAGATCACAAACCGAAAAAGAAGCATGCTCTTTTACGTTCCTGAAGAGAGCAAAGGAGAATGAAAGAGATGGTGCGTGTGTCAGTGAATTTCTCAGTGTATTCTCTTTTTGTCCTCTCAATCTTCTCTTGGGCTTTATTTATTTACCTCAGAAAGGTAGGCTTTACGAAGCCCCGCCATTGTTGGTGACAATTCCATGATTGATAACTCCCCTCTTGACCGTAGCGTGACATGATAAAAGAAGGGGGAGAGAGAGAGAGAGAGAGAGAGAGAGAGAGAGAGAGAGAGATGAGTGTGTCTGAGAAAGAGAGAGAGAGAGAAACTGGGACTTGGTGGATGCTGGTGGGGGGGGGGGTGGGGTGCATAGACAACCCCTCAAGGTCAGAGTGTCCAGGCTTTTGTTCTTCTAATGGGGATGAGTCGTCCAAGCGCGAGGAGCACAGGAACAGATGTTCCAACACAATGCACATGGATTGCTTACTCTCCCTCTGCTGGGCCCACGATGCAACTTGGGCCAGCAAGGAAGGACAGGACTTGTGCAAAATGGTGCAAGGACGAGGCCTGGGTGTGTCTGTGTGCGGAGGGAGCATAGTGTGCATGTGTGTGTGTGTGTGTTTGTGTGTGTGTGTGTGTGTGTGTGTGTGTGTGTGAGAGAGAGAGAGAGAGAGAGAGAGAGAGAGAGAGAGAGAGAGAATGAGAAGGTAGCAGGGTGTGTGTGAGTGTGTGTGTGTGTGTGAGAGCGGGGGGACATCAGGGTTTGTACGGTGTGTGTGTGTGTGAGTGTGTGTGTGTGTGAAAGAGTGCTAGAGAGCTTGTGCCCTGGTCATATGTGCTCTGGAAGGTGAGTGCTGGGGAGGGAGAGTGTGCCTGTGAGTGTGTGTGTGTGTGTGTGTGTGTGTGTGTGTGTGTGTGCGTGTGCGTGTGCGTGTGTGTGTGTGTGTGTGTGTGTGTGTGTGTGTGTGAGTGTGAGTGTGAGTGTGCGTGGTGGGGAAGTGGGGCAGATGGCACGATTCAATAGATCTACGGTAGTGGGTGGCACCATTGACTCCATTAGCTGCAATGGTGTCATATTACACCAACTTATTCACACTTCTAAAACAGCCCTGGCATTCACTAGAGAGGTTCACAGCTGTAGTATAACGTTCATGGATTTGAATCTCTTTCTTTGCCAGACTGATTCAGAAGAACTTGAATCATTCTTACTATCCTGTACTATCATAGCTAAAACCTCGATAAAAGAAAGATTCAATATAAAGGTCCTAGTCAAACGTGTCAGTAAGTTGACCCACAGAATGGCTTTGAAGTGTTTCATTTGACATGTTTTAAGCTCGCTTAGCCCTCTAAATGATATGTTAAATCTCATATGTGGAACAAATACATAATGAAACATTTGTCTTGCAAATCCTGTCAGGAACATCACACACTACAAATGCAACTTTCTCTTTTTTGGGGAGAATCATTGCCATCCAGCCATGTCAAGGGTTATCATATACATCCTTATCCTTACACATGCCGGCAGATGAGATTCAACAGCCCCCTGTTTATTTTAGATGCTAAGGCTGCCTGTTGACAATTAGCACATTATCACTTCAAGCACTATTGTTTATCATCAGTAACTCTCTACCACTCTCTGCTGGTGAAATACTGCATAGCAAGTGTGATGAGCCATATTCAATAACCAATCAAATGAGGATGGGCATAGATTGAATACACTGGATTTGCAAAACTCATAAACATGGAAAAAAAACATGCTAATAAATAGCAAAAATAGGCAAATAATTTTCAAAAACTTGAAATGTTTATTAGCTGCTCAAGAAAGGGATCACACATGTCTTGTTTCTTGGGGGGAATCCATTGCTATAGACCTGGTAGACTATGAGTTTATCAAATTATTATCAAAAGTATGATTATGTACAATTATAAAATGGATATAAACAGAATACCCATATAAACACACCAAAACGAATTATTTGTTTAACTTCTGCCTGACAGGTTTGCAAACGAGAATACTTCCTGCTGTACAATAATGAGACAGGCAATTGCCCAAGAGGCATACATGTCATTCAAACCACAAGCACTGCCATATCGAACAAAATACACTTACATCATAGAGAGCACCTGGACTAGGGTCCTCATGAGAACGTTTCGATGACAGTCTTTTTATTCAGCTACACGAATGAAGGAGACTGGAAAGCTCTGGGATGGGAGGTCTGAAGAAACTCAGGGACAGGGAGAGACAGACATGTATCATAAGGCTTGTAGAGTGAAATACAAATCCTTGTCAGGCAAATGTAGGTCTAAATTGATGTTAGAATAAAGCCATCATAAATTTATTTTACTGTAAAGATAACTCTGCAGAAGACTAGAAAAACTTTATTGTAGGAGCTGTGGGAAAATTTTTTTAATTAAAGCTTATATCATGTAATCTGTTGTGGCTGTTACCCTGGACTTCATTTGTTATCATTTCAAGTCCATGATGATACACATCATCTTTCTGCTTTAATCATAATGGTCCTTTTCTGCTTAGCTTGACATATTTTTCTTCTTCTTGTATAATAAGGTTGTGATAAAACAACCATGTACAATATGGATGTTTGTGCATTAGCACGTGTGTGTGTGTGTGAATGTGTGTTTATTAGTAAACTGGCAGGTTTCAATCATTCTTTTCAACAGAGCAAACTGTATCCAAATGGGATGTGGGGACAAAGATTCTTGAAGGGTTCCTTGCTATACAGATTTAGGAAGAAATGCTTTGTTGGTGGGTTAGAAGCGTAAGCTTTAATGGTTTAACCTCCTGTTTTTAATATACCGTCTTCATATACCTATTGTAGCTTTATATAAGTAAAATGAAAATTACAACTGAAATGTGAAATCAATCGATTTAAGAAAGACATCAAGTACTTTAAGATGCATTGTTATCTCTTAATAATCATTATCTCTGGAAAATAGGCAAATATACATATCAGGGCCAAATTCAGAACATAATCTGTGTTAAATTATTATTGTAGGCTACCAACGAACACGATATGCTTATCTTGTAAAGACAGATCTTAAATTTTGTTTTCAATAGTTCAGCTTAGCGATAGATTACATCATAATTTTCTCTAAACATTTTAAGCTTTGAATGCAATTACTTTCGGTAAAATGTTTGATGTTAGAAATGGTTAGGTACCAAAGCAACATAAGTGTGGGCTATAGTAAATGTATTTGTGTTGTGACCATTTTAGAGGCTTTTAGCCTATTTCCAATACAGGGTGTTAGGTTAGAGTGATTTACTCGTTTAAACCCATTTTAATTGAATGCCATTTCCCATGTTGTTAACATGATTTTGCATGGTCCATCCTTAGGTAGGGCACCTACACAATTTTCTGAAAAGGTTGCCAAGAAAAGTTTTCATTCAGTTCTGAACGCTAGATGTCTCCCTTTCCCGTAAATGCATCGACCACATCGAGCCACCATATCGGCCTAGAGAAGTTCATGGCCTTGTTGCTTTCCCCGTCTCGGTCTCCGCGAGGAGCTCTCCGTACAGCAGTCGCCATTTTGAAATCCAAATCGTTCACAGTACACCCGCCCTGAAACCTGGAACTATGCCGCGGGGCCGGCCTCGAAAAGTGAGGGATAACTCAAACGACGGAACAGGTAAACTGTACAAAATTACCACGAATAAAAAGAACAGATTTCAAGCTTTTATAACAAGTGTACTATACTATAGGAAATGTCGTCATGTGTCAGAAAAGAACACTTCAACATTGTGTATATAGTCCCCGGATATAGTATTGCGGGTGTCCATTTCTTTGTGCTGCGAAAGGAGTGATTGAGGCGGAATGATATTAATAACATTTGGTGGCTCTACTTATTCAGATCCAGTCTAATTTAAAGCACTGGACAGGAAACATCGTTAGGGGAGCACATTTATATCTGAAATGTGTTTGTCTCTGACATTGGTATCATCTACACCGACACAATTTCATGGTTTTGAGGAATGGCGATGATGGTTCTGCTAGCTGAAAGCTGCTAGCTTACCTTTGGTTCCAACAACGTTAACGATAGTGTTTGTTAGCAAAGATAGCTTGCTGCCTACTATAAGCAGCTTTCGTGTTAGCCTGTGTAGTGAAGTTAGCTAGCGATAGGGAGTCTCAGCAAGCGAAGTTTAGACAGCTGAAATTATCATATGGTTTTGAACAAGTATTTGTTTCACTGTCTTGGATGTCAACAGTACAGAAATAATGCCAATTGCATTTAACAGAAGACTCGGGGTGGAGACAAAATTGTGACCGCTAATTTCAACGTTAAGTTAGCTCTCCTCACTAGCTAGCGAATTGTTTATATTTGAAACTACCCACGAAAAGGACAGTATGTCTCGTTAAGTTGGCAACTGTTAATGGCAGAAACATTAACATGACCTCTCCTCTACTTTTATGTTGCAAATTGTTCCAAAATAGTTTTGTTTGTCAACTTGATCTTTACGGAGGGACGTACAAATCATCCACCCTGCAATTGAACCAGTGCAGTTGACAAAGTTTTGAAACACTTCCAGGACAAGTTTAAAGTTTCTTTAAACGCACCACGTAAACTTGCATTAAATTCACAATATTCAATGCGGCAATTTGCAACATGCTTAGGGTAGAGTAGTGGCGCATACGTTAAGGTCTCACAATTCCTTGAGACATCTAATACCTTGTCTTAAATATTTGCCACAGGAGGTATGTAATGTCATGTCCAGGTAGACTTTCCCACTGACTGCTATTAGGCTGTTGCACATTGCCCCCCTGTTAGTACATTTAACCAGATATGTCTCTACCATTTTAGTTTGCTAAGACGAACAATTCTGATATCAAAGAAAATATTTGAATATTCAGTGTAACGTTTGGTCATGTTTTAGAACTCAAAACGTAGGGGAAAATGGGACAGTATGCAACCCTGAAAAAGGGCATGTCTTCTGTTTTACATCTGTCTTCTATTTAACACCTGAAAGAAGGCCCTAAATGTAAAACAATGCAGAAGTAATCTATCTAAAGGAACTCCAGTCAGTAAGAGTAATTCATGTAGTCTCAAACGAATCAACTTAAGGAAGTGAATGCTAATGTATGGGGATATGGATACAACCACACAAGTAGTTTTTGGCCTCACAGAAAAAGACTGACACAACTATTTGAAACTGTTCCTGGGAAGACCTTGTGCGTTATTGATTGTTCCAGGACTGAGAAATTGCTCAGTTTCCTTATCATCAGATTGATGTTAATAATAAAAAACAAACACCTTTACATGCCTTATTTGTATCCTCAAGTGTGAGTTGCATTTTACATCTCTTTGAATATGGATATAGTTTTATTTGTGGTGTTTGTTATTAGTGCTGTATCAAAACAAACTTTTAAGTATGGCATGGCAGTTAAAGGTAGTGTCTACAATTTGACAAGAAGGGTGTTGAATTATAATCATAAACTGCGCCTTTACGGAAAAAAGCAGTAAATCCCTCATGAAATAATAGTCTTCTGCAGCCACATGAGACTGACACTTTGTTATGCTTTAAAGTAACACTATGCAACAATTTTACACTTTTTGAGATATGGTTTTATAGGCAACTAGTTTAGGTACCATCCTCAAATTCATTTTGATAGCATATGGTCATGTGAAGGACAGATAAACACCTGTGTCTTCCCCACTAGCCATCCAGGATATGCCCTATGTAGTTCTGTGTACGGGCTGGTAGACCCTGCAAAAATGGAAGAAAAGCTCCACACGCATGACATTGCCAGCTAAACTGCCGAAAGACACCAGTTAGTGTGTTGGCAAGCTTCTATCAGTGTCAGCTGGGCTGTTGGTGGTGTTTGCAAGGTTTTTGCATGCCTTTTAGGTAGTTAGCTTACTAGTTTTGGAACAGAACTCTGTATTGCTGCTTTAACAAGATGTTTGTCAGGTAAGAATGGTTAAGAACACAACCAGCTGGTTGGTCTTTCCCACTCAGATTTAAAAGAAGATTCCTACAATGTTGTTATCTAATAATATAATATACACTCCTCACAGCAATTCTGTGAACAGGTTGTTATGTGGCCAACAGTTCCTAGAGGACTTTTTGTGTGGTTAAGGGGAACTCTTAATGCAAAGATAAGACACTCTCTGAACGCTTTGGACTTTGTTGGTTTGAGCAGAGGGTCCACAGGAGTCTGAAAATGGGAGTCATGCAGAGTCCAAGGAGAACCGATGCAAAATTTGCTCTCAGGTCTTCAACACAGAAAACCAGTTACAGAGGCATCACCGAGACCATGAGGCCAATGACAAGGCAAGTGGATTGTATGAGTCATATAATGCATTTTTTAATCAAACTACTCTCACTGCTTGTTTGCATTTGTCTGTTAGTACTTTTAAAAGCCATTGCTGTGCCACTCCCATTCTTTTGTCTGTCTTTTGTGTTTCAGGCATTGGACTGGTCAGTAAAGGAGTTGGTTCAAGCATTTAATTACAGCTCAGGTTCAAAATGTGTAGTGTAGGACACATGCTAATGAAATGTGTGCTCTCTAAATATGCCCTCTCACATATGAGATGTATAGCACACTAACTATGCCAGATTGAAGTTTATTGCAGACAGTTTGTGGATGCATAGATTGGTTTACTGTCTTTTCAAGTACAGTACTCCACAGAATACTAAAAGGCTCCATCTCAGAAACAAATATCAGGCTATGCAATTGTTAGTGCCAGAGTTTTACGTGTTCAATATTCCTTTGTTAAAACTGAGAAGTTCTTTGCAAACAGGTTATACACAAGCAGGCCGAAGAGAAAATCCTTTAAAGGTAGAGACATTTTGAGGGTGTTGAGCAAATTGAACTTCTGCTTGTAGAGGGAGCATAGTCCTAATAATGAATTTGCCCAAGAAAATGGGTTTTCCCTCGTGTCCTCCACAGGGACATTCTACACAGAGATACGGTGTCTTTCATCAAAGTTTCTCAGCAGCAGTAGGAGGTGGTGGTGGTGGTGTTATGAGTCTGTACAGTGTCTGGGAGTCTCTGGAACATAGTGTATTGATTCTTCAATTCTCTCGCCCCTCCTTGATCATTTACCCCCCCCCTCACTGTCTCCCTGTCCTTCTCTCATTATAGCCTCACCGTTGTGACCAGTGTCCCATGTCCTTCAACGTGGAGTTTAACCTGACGCTGCACAAATCCACCCACACCACCACAGATCCCGTCTGCCCAACATGCCACAAAAGGTTCTCCAGAGTGGCCAGTCTCAAGGCCCACATCATGCTCCACGAGAAAGAGGAGGTGTGTGAAGAGTCCTTCTAGAGGGGGGAAATACTGTTGGACTTAAATCATACATACTGTAGCAAAGATAGGGGATTTATGGAAACTAGACGGCACTCAGGGATGGACTTCTCACCCATCAAGTGTAGGGAGTTGATCTCTCCAGTTACTTTGGTTAACTTTTTTCACATTTTTATGTTATGATGTTATATATAATAGCACATTATATTATAACACACCGTTAGTTGTTGTTCATTCGAATGTATGATTTTTGTGCTACCAGTTTCAAGAGAAAGGGCCAAAAAGTTTGATAGTTGTAAAAAAAAAAAAAAAAAATCTGTTCACCCTTAGTTTTACACAAATCCATTTGGAGGGACTTCTAGTGCATGACCCATCAGCATTAATGATCCTCTCTTATTACCCCATCTCTCTTCCTGGTTGGTCCTGTGCTCTCTTTCACCGGCCGTCAGAACCTGATCTGTGGTGAGTGTGGAGATGAGTTTAACCTACAGAGTCAGCTGACTCTGCACATGGAGGAGCACCGCAAAGAACTTTCCGGATGCAAGGTCTACACCTGCAAGACCTGCCGCCAGGAATTCAAGACCCCCGCTGAGCTTAAAGAACATGTCAAGACGCATGTGAAAGCCAGGTGAGTGGATTGTAGGTGTGGCGGCGACTGTCGAACCCATCTGGTGCGAGATTCCTTTCAAGTTATGCAATGTTGCTGTGTGCTGAAATGCGTGCTGTGCATCTATCTTTTAGGCCAATACTCACTAGTTCAAGGAATTACAAGAAGAACATTGATCGGAGCGGATTCACAAATAGCTGTCAGCACTGTGGGAAGACGTTTAAGAAACCCAGTCAGCTGGTGCGACATATCAGAATCCACACAGGTAAGTCAAAATAATCTGAATTACAGTTGTTCTGTTATTCCTGCTTCAGCTGCAAAGCTTTTTGATATTTTATTTGAACTGTGGTCCACATGAACGTTTGACACTTGTGTATCCATTTTGCAATTTCAGTAGACCATTGTGGATTAAGGACTTGTGTCATACAACTTGCCGCCCCTCCTCTCCCCTTTAAAAGAAATCCATGCAGCCATTAAAACCAAACAAACGAAAGAAAAGCTGCCAGTTGCTTTCAGAGATTTAAAATAATTGCACTGCCAAAGAATAGCCACTTGGGGTCTCCTAAAACCACGGTTTTGTCAGCAGCATCAAAGCAACTGAGACAAGGCCTCGTACAGATAATTACACCTCAAGAGTTCTCCTGGTGTGGTCCCTCACCATTTCACCACCCCACCTGTCTTGCAACGTGGTTTTAGTCGCACCGGGCTTGGCAGATGACTAAGGCTGCAGACGAAGGCTGTTCTGTCCTCTGAATGTAAAACAGCCATTAGGAGGTCTCGTACCGCTACACAGGAGTGTCACCGAAGGACCTCCTCAATGTCCCTGTGTGCTCATTTAAACTGTGCCTCACTAAATTAGTGTCAAGATCCTGAGTCTAATTGTCATGGGGAAGATTATCACAAGTGTTTACGTCCCATCTTGACAGGCTGTATACACCTTCACGCTGAATTCTCTCTCTCTCTCTCTCACTTCATTTTCGTCCTCTTTCTACACACACACACACACACACACCTCTCTCTCTTTCATTCTCACTCTCTCTTGGTTTCATTTTCTTGGACACCCTGTCTTCCTCTGTGTCTGTTTATCTTCCTTTATTTCCCCTCCTGCCCACGTTATTCCTGCCATCCTCCTCTCTTCTTTACTCTCTCCCTTTCCCCTCCCTTTTCTCCCTTCTCCTCCTTCCACCAATTGCTCCTTCTCTCTCTCTCTCTCTCTCTCTCTCTCTTCTCTCCTCCTCTCCGTGTCCTCCTCCACTAGGTGAAAGACCCTACAAATGCACACACTGCGGTAAGGCGTTCAACCAGAAGGTGGTGCTGCAGACCCACATGGTGAGACACACGGGGGAGAAGCCCCACCTGTGCATGCTGTGCCCGGCCTCCTTCTCCCAGAAGGGCAACCTGCAGTCGCACATCCAGAGGGTGCACTCCGAGGTAGGCAGCTCCCCCATACCCGGCATCAGTCACCCCCATACCCGGCATCTCTGTCTTTGGGCCATCTTCCTTCCCACAGTTCCTGACCATATTCGAATGTAAATGACTCGACTCAGTGCAAATACACATATACTTTCATAAAGTCGAACACTGTCTTTGTCTTTCTCTCTCTCTCTCTCTCACACTCACACTCACACACACACACACACAACCACACACACAACCACACACACACACACACACACACACACACACACACACTCACACTCACACTCACACACACACACACACACACACGCGAAACATGCATCGTGCACATACAAACAGCACGTGTACAGAACCATATGTACAGAAGCATGTTAGAATAGAAATAATGCAGGAATATCGGTACTACATAATAAGAACACAAAATGAGCCAGATTGGGCTCTTCATATGCTTTCTCATTTGTAATTTCTCATTTCTCAAGTCTCTCTCTCTCACTCCCTCTCCCTCTCACTCTCTCCATCCCTCTCTCCTTCTCCCTCTTCAAGTCTCTCTCTCCCTGGTGCATCATTATACCTGATTTTAAGAGGTCTGACTCATCTCAGTCAACTCACTCCCTGGATGCTGAATAAATCAGGCCAAACAAACCAGCTGCATTCCTCAGTGAGAGAGAGAGAGTGAGAGTGTGTGTGTCTAGGCCTAAAATGAGATCCTCACAGACAACCCTAATGGACTGTTTTTTTGTCCTCTAAGACGAGGCAAAGATATTTGTAAAGTAGCCATCTGCATTGTGGAAGTTAATACACATAGGAAATGAAGAAATATATGCCCCACAGAGACCTCGGATTCACATCGATCTAGAGATGGAGGGATATATTCGTTACTTCAGTCTCGCATTTAGTAAAGGAGGTTAATAAACGTATGCTTGAAGTATTCAGCTAGAGAGAGATGTCTGATGACTGTCTCCTCCGTATCCTCTCTCTCTCTCTCTCTCTCTCTCTCTCTCTCTCTCTCTCTCTGCTTCTGTTCACAGATAGGTCTATGAATGTTAGGGTTTTCACATTTTTGTTTTTATTTTAGTTACACGCTGGAAAAGATGTTCACTTCCTTGGGCTATATTTGTTGAGGATTTCCTACAGCGACCACACCTCTCTGTTACATGCAAAAACTCATACCCAACAACCTAGTATTATAACACAACCACTATACTGATACTTAAGCAGTTCTGATGAACATGTTTTTTCTGATTGTCAAAAAAAGACAACATCAAGTTGTTTCTGGGATGTTTACCTGTTGACATCTGTGTTTACTAATTTCTGTAATCATGCAGAGCATCCCTTCCCATGGTTTAATTTAATTAATTCTGAGGTGGGGGGGAAAAAAACAACAGAAATTATTGTTTTTGTGCACGTTGGTTAAAGCTGCACACAAATTAATTGATGGGTAATTGAATGTGCTCTCCAATCCCCCCGAGCGCCGGAGCGGTTGAGTTATGCATGCTTCCCTCACAAGTGCCCTTCAGTTGCACTAGGGCAGGCAGACTCACGCCTGGTGAAGCTGCTCCGTGCATAACTTACTCGTGCAACGATGGTGGACATTTTGCACTGAGTGACAAGCTGTGCATACCCTCCCCCAGTGTGTGTGTGCGTGTGTGTGTCTGTGTGTCTGTGTGTGTGTGTGTGTGTGTGTGTGTGTCAAAACACGCGCTTGTCGACACATTTCTCCACAGTAGAGGATAATCTATGAGTCAGTGCAGTTGTCCTCGTTGACTTCCAGGATATAGTCTTCCTCTTATTTCCAGAACATTGTCCTCTCCCTAAGATTTCACTTTGATTTCCAGTAAGATCTACGGTCTAGTCAAAAGGCCTAAATACATTTCCAAAGGTGGAACTGTATGTATGCCAACAACATTCATTATTTCCACTGTTTATTGATCCATGGATGTTGATTGTAAATCATGTCCGCTGGTGGTCATTCATCAGGGCCTCAGGCTAACACGTATTCCCCTTCCCCTGCCCCTGCCCCTGCCCCTGCTCTCCCCGCAGACAAAAGGAGTGGCCCTCTTCCCCTGCATGGACTGCAGCTGCGTGTTCAAGAAGCTGGGCAGCCTAAACGCACACATCAGCAAGATGCACATCTCAGTGGTGGAAGTGGAGGAGCCTGCCACCACTCAGGTGAAAACACACACGCACACACACACACACACACGCACACGCACACGCACACACACACACACACACATGCAGACACACACACACACACACACACACACACACACATGCGCGCACACACACACACAAACACACATGCAGACACACACACACACACATGCGCGCGCGCACACACACACACACACATGCACGCACACACAAACACACATGCAGACACACACACACACACAAACACACATGCAGACACACACACACACACAAACACACATGCACGCACACACACACAAACACATGCGCGCACACACACACACAAACACACATGCAGACACACACACACACACACACAAATTAGTCTAAGAGTTACTTGCCCTTGTTTAGTGTTGCTCAAATCACAGGTAATGAAGTTTGAGCGCTCCTTATCGCTGCAGGTTATTGGTTATTACTGTGGAGGAAGGTGTAAGGATAGTTTGGTGAATCAAGTCAATTAGCAATGCAAGTTGTTTTCAGGTGAAGGGACTAAAAAATTATGTTTTCTTTTGGGGGGGGGGGGGGGGGGCACGACGACGACGACTAGGGCAGGAGTGTGTTAAATGTATCTAATGGGAGGCAGATGCATGTATGTAAGCTCTGAAAAACCAACAATCTTGCATGTGTGTGTGTGTGTGTTGTGTTCCGTCAGGAGGCGGTGGAGTCCAGTCAGGCCGTGTCCGGGTCAGAGGGAGCCGAGGGGGTGACGGACGTGATTCAGCAGCTTCTGGAACTCTCCGAGCAGGTCACGGGGGAGAGCACCCAAACCCAGCCCCCAGTGCAGGCAATCGCCATGGAGACGGCTATCAACCAGGACATCTTGCAGGTTCGGGCCTTCATTTAGCAACACACACCCATATACACACACACACACACACCCACCCGCACACACACCCTTATACACACTCATGTACACAGGTAGTCTTGAAGAATTCCTCGCATCTGCTTTTGTATTAATCATAGATCACCAAACAATTGAATGCAAACATTGGAGCTACGTAACTTGTCGGTTTTAAGAACTCTTCTGTTCTGTTTAGTTAAAGCGTCATTGCCGGGTAAAAAAAACTCACAGAAAACATTAGAACCGCTTGTACTGCCCAATGTCACCAGTTCATTTGGAAAAGTACACACCGGCACAGTTGTTTTGTGAGGCTAGTCTAGCCTGGAGACCACATTGACATATTTCCAATCAAAATCCATCAAAAATAAATAGAAGGCAAACATCTCCTCAGACGTTGTGAATCATATGAATACATGTATTATTACATATGTACACATGAACAGTTCCTCTTACCCGACCGTGGCAATTTGAGTGGACTGATTGCAACTGATTTATCTGATTGCTGGCTTGTTATTCTCTTTAGTAAGAATGAAAAACATGCAAAATAACAGAACACATGTCCATCCCTGACCAAAGATGGACAGTTCACTTCACTTGGTCCCCGGGCACTACAAGCTGCCCACTGCTCCTGGGGGGTCCTTGAGGAAGGACTGTCCAGGATGGGAAAAAGCAGAAAATCAAATTTACCGCGACCTCAGGCTTACCTGCGTGTGTGTGTGTGTGTGTGTGTGTCCTGTGTCGCCTCCATATATGCACGTCTGTGTTCCAGTGTGTCGTGTGTGCCATTAAAAACCTGACAAAGGTCTTAATTATAGCTGTGACTCCATGTGCAATGGGGCAACCATTAAAAGTTTTCAACTGCAGTAGAGGCGATGCAAGCATTGAGAAGACATTATGCAAGAGATATACACAGTATATTTGCCTGGTGAGAAAGCGGTCAATGGCCCCGCCAGTGCTATTTAAACGGGAACACAGAAACAGAACCCTCGCCTCTGAGATCGTGGCCCTTGGCAGCAATCAACCTCTCAGTCTGTATGGGGGGGGCATGGCCATGCCATCTTTGTAGGGATTTAAAAGAGTGCTCTTCCCGTACAAAGGTCACGGTAGATTATTATTCTCCCCATGTGTTTGAGCACCGCTTTTAGAGTAGCTCACAATGGCCAATGATTGTCTTCCTCGTGATGGGGGTGGGGGCGAAGAGATTTATTTCATTATCCTTTTAATCGTTTGTCAGCTTTCATATTCCTTCACTGTTTTTTTTTTTCTTCGTCTCAGTCTTTCAGCTGAAAAACACGATTCATTCATAATTGTAAAAAAGATAGGTCTCCGTTACAATTCGGTTTTTTTTGGGGGGTTGGAAATAATGATTATTATTATTAAGATCTAAGCTGTCATTTCCTCCCTGTCCCATTGTGCAGCCTGCTCTCTTCGTGGTGACAGTTTTGTTCTTGTGCTCACAGTGTGTCGTTTGAACATGTGTCTACCCAGACGTAGACATTCCTCTTTGGGAACCACCCACCCCCATTAGTTTGCAGCTGAAAAACCTCAACTAAGTTTAATAACTCAGTCCATTATTAAGGGTTTTGATCAATGCAAAGCACATATCGGGGGAAACTCGTTCGTCATCAGATTAAGCTTATTCACAGCATTTTAATGAGTCTGCCTCAACATTTTCACAGGATGAATATCTATAACTGATAAAAAAGTGTTAATTTATTATTTGTTTATTGAACTTCTTCGTCCATAGCAAGCCCTTGAGAACAGTGGCTTGAGTGCCATCCCAGTGCAGAACAGTACCCAGAGCAGCAGTGGTGGTGTGCCAGTCTTGCCCAGGCCTGATGGTGGCATGCAGAATCAAACGACGGGGGGCAACGTCTCTGCCATCAGGAAGACAACTGGCTCTGAGAGGCTTGTGAAGAAGGAGAAGAAGAGCATCTTCAAGAAGCCTGATCAAATGCCAGGTAGGCGTCTCTCTCATCCCTCTCTGACCACATGGGGAGATGGCCTAGTAGGCTGTTGTCTCAGTGTCAACACTTTAATGAGATCTGGGATACTATTGGATGGCTTGAACAGGGAGTGTGTGTGTGTGTGTGTGTGTGTGTGTGTGTGTGTGTGTGTGTGTGTGTGTGTGTGTGTGTGTGTGTGTGTGTGTGTGTGTGTGTGTGTGTGTGTGTGTGTTGGAGAGAGAGAGTGTGAGTGTTGTTTGGGCATTTTGTTGAGTTTGGACACTGGTCTATTTTGAGAACTGAAAATGTGGCCCAAAATGACAGCTGCCGTTACAAATTGAAAAACTCTCCTGTAATTGGTAAAAAAAAAAAAACCTGATTAGCCCAAGGTCTGAAACACATACCAATGTCCTTGTGGTAACTGGCCTAGCCTTTGTGAAGTGTCCATTGAAGATGTGTTCTGCAAGTGCCCTGGGTATAACTGTATGGCTTAATGATCTGTGCCTTAAACAAGATGCAGTTGTCCCCTAACGGCCACAGGTTCTTGAGAGCCTCCTCTAGAAAGGCGTCAGGATCAGTGGAGTTATCCTTGTAAACATTGACCAGCGTTAATTAGCAAGAATATTAGTCACGCTGCAGCTGTTTCACACAAACCTGCATGTTAATGGAAGCAATACACGCTTAGTTTGGTTCATTCTGTTCCAAAGAGGCACACAACTGCATATGTGTGTCCAGACACTGACACTGTTGTTGGCTGTTGTTTGAGGTGTGAAGAGAACAGTGTATTATTTCACACGATGCACTTATGGCTGGTGACTGCATGTGTCTATGGACCAACAGCACTGTCAGATATTCCAGTTTCTACTGCTAAGGGCATTGCTGGAATGTAGAGCAATATTGGGGTTACAGAGTGTGTATGTGTAGGACGTTGTAGGGATGGGAAGTGCCCCTTGGGAGATGGTGGGACCTGTTTTGACTAAGGGAACAGCCTGCATTATATATCACAGCATGATGGCGCACTGATTCAAATTGGGTTCAGGGCAACACAGTCTTTTTTGTGTTCCTCTCAGTGACAATGCTCTCTGTGGTCATAAAAGACATTGGTGATGATCTCACAGATGGCGTCCATTTAAGTGTCGGTTAAGTCATGACAATAACCTTGGCCGGGTTTTGGTTGAGTTCTTATTTTATTCATTTGATTTCGGTTTAATTTTTTTGTATCTGCGATTCAGCCCTGCATAAAAGCCCTCTTTATTTCACCAACTGTGAGCAGTGAGTGTGTGCGTGTGTGTGTGTGTGTGTGTGTACACTCACATGTGTGCAGATATGAACTCGCTGACATTATTGCTTTCTAACCACCTGTGGCACACCACCCCCCACCCCCCACCCCCCCCCCCTCCTCCACAGGCACCATCCGCGAGCAGAACGGCGTGCGCTGGCACGGCTGCCCCTACTGCTCCAAGGAGTTCAAGAAGCCCAGCGACCTGGTGCGCCACATCCGCATCCACACGCACGAGAAGCCCTTCAAGTGCAAGCAGTGCTTCCGCGCCTTCGCGGTCAAGAGCACGCTCACGGCCCACATGAAGACGCACACGGGCATCAAGGCCTTCGAGTGCCAGTTCTGCATGAAGTGCTTCTCCACCTCCGGCAGCATGAAGGTGCACACACGCCTGCACACAGGTGAGGGCCTTGTGCTCACAGGTTGGCTTTCTTATCTCTCAGCAAAGCGGGGGGGGGTGGAGATGGAAAGATAGAACAGCAAACTAATGAAATTTTCATGAAATGAAAAAAAGGGGAGAAACAGACATGAAAAAGCATTGGGAGTTTGATATGACACAACAATGACTTTCATTTCCAGTAAGATCTACGGCCTAGTCAAAAGGCCTAAATACAATTCCAAAGGTGGAACTTTATGTATGCCAACAACATTCATTATTTTCATTACTTTTTATTGATCCATGGATGTTGATTGTAAATCACATAACAAAATGAGAAACTATGTGTATGAGTTTGTGCCCAATTTCAGCATTCATATTCCCTGGGGGTATTCTTCAGAGTGTATCTGTTTGACAATTGATGAAATGTTAAGTGTATTTAGAGAAATGTATACCCACCCAGCTGTTAGACCTTGGAAGTGGTGATACATTGGGCACTTAGCATTCACAATGTGTAGGTGGGACCCTTCTGAGGAACATTAGCCTGTTCAAATAACACTAAAAAAACTCTAAACATTTCAATCATAACCACTTAATGATAGTGGGCTTACATAGCCCTCTAGTTTGAATGATTATTTTCTTTCAAAGCTGCTTTAAACTTGCCCTATAATAGTGCAATTTATTGAAGGGCAAATTTTTTTTTTTTTATGCCACCACATAATTGGGATAAAGTTGTGGTGCAGTTTAGGGTGTCTGATGAAAAACACATTTGATCAAGCCAAGTAAGTTTTTTGCTTCCCTGAGTTCATCTTTTTCTGCATAATCATTCCACTCAGCTGGCAACCTCTGCCCAAAGCTCATTACAACCGTGCAGTGAAGGCGTAAGCCTGCTCCCCGCAGGAAGACAACCTTAACCACGGCTCTCTCCCCCAGCATGGGGGGCACATTTCATTTCTCTCACAGCCAGATGAGCCCAGTTTTTCATGTTGATGAGCGCTCTCGTGTTTGTTTGGCTTTGTTTGTAAGATTAGCCTGGTGATGGCAGGCTAAGGAAGACCGCCCGCCCGCATCTGCTTTTTGACAGCATGTTGTCAAGCCCACAGGGCCTCTAAACAATCACGCATATTTTCTCGTGTAAAAACGTCGGAAGAAATTCAGCGCAGTGTAATAGCACAGGTGTTGTTGAAACGGAACCGCATACCTCATTAGAATGACAGCACCGTCTGTGCATAATTTTTCATTAAGATTCCGATTTCAAAACGCCCATGAGCTTTCATTAAGTCAGTTGTCAGCTGAGACCCGAGCAAAATCAACACTATTAAGTGACAAACATACACATAGTGTCTTGCCGAGGAGGATTCATTTATATATCCCTTCCGGGAGTGCAGGGACGATCGTAAAATATGGCTGTGTTCATGTTGGGCTTTATTAGACAAGAGGCGCTGTTGATTTAAGAGCAGATTTTCATGTGGGAGTGTATTTAAACCTCACCGACCCTTCACCTCTGTGTGACCTTTTCACCTCTGGTCAGGTGTGCGCCCGTTTCCCTGCCCGCACTGTGAGAAGATCTTCCGCACTTCGGGTCACCGCAAGACGCACATCGCCTCGCACTTCAAGAGCATGCAGCAGCAGAAGAAGCACAAGTTCCCGCGCAAGCCCCACAAGGCCCGGGCGTCCAAGAGCAGCATGCCCCTACCAGACATACCCCTCCAGGAGCCCATACTCATCACTGACATGGGTACGATGGACACAAGCACTCACGGTCATACTCTTTACATACATCTTTACACCTTCCACTTAACAGTTAACATTCTTGCATACACATGGCTTTGCACATAGATGTTTTGCCATATCTGTGTATGTTCAGATAGATAGAAAGATACATAGATAAATAATGATATATTGTAGATATATCCTTTTCGGCACCTACAGTACATGTATGTGTACATTTAACATGTTGATGTGCTCACTCATTCACACTCATATACTTGAAACACACCTGAACACACACACACACACACCTGTGAAGAAACAAATATCATGCTCATACACCCAACATGTACTTTTCTGGAGTCAGTAACCATCTCAGTGAGATGTAGGGCCCTTGTGCAGAAAAAGGGTTAACGTCATAAAGGCCTGGCGTGCGATGTTGATGTCATCATGTTTGTCTGCCACAGGCCTCATTCACAGCCAGAACTCCCGCATGTCCTTACAACCCTACCTAGAGCTCGTGGAGAACGACCGCCCCTACAAGTGTGCCTTCTGCAACAAGGCCTACAAGAAGTCCAGCCATCTTAAACAGCACGTCAGGTACGGAATGCTCCCTGACTAAAATGTGCACTATGAATGAATACCATTTTTATATTGTTGATTTATAAAATATTTTATAATTAATTTTATTTGAATGTTTATTTGGGTTGGGTCAAAACACTACAACATTACTTAATTGTGCACACCCACATGTTTATAAAAACTGCTTCACTATACCGATAGGTACATAAGGTAGTGGTTTTTTGAGCCTTTGTAATGGTTCCTAAGATTGAAAACCACACATGTGGGAAGACACACTTTTACATGTGTCTTGCTAGCTGCTTGACTTGACTAATTCACAGCCTTTACTTTTTTTTTTTTTTTTTGAGTAGAAGAACGAAACCTTTCAAAGCAGGACATGGGTAATTGACTAGCCACTCATTGGTCTTCTCAGAAAGTCATTTTACCCTTTCACTTCATCAACCGGATTCATTTTCATCCTTTTTTCCATTTCGGTCCAAAGTGAGAGAAAAACGCTGTCGTAATAAAGGTCACCTTCCCGATAGGAAACGGAAAAGAGTGACAAAAGAGGCCCCAATAAAATCCCTCATAACTTAACCTTAAAGATTATGACAGCCATCTTGGCAAGAACATTTGCCGTTCCAATTAGCTTCTCATCACAGGTGATTGATTGTGCCCCCACCTCCCCCCAAATCCAGAGGCAGACTGTGTGTCCTCAGAGGACTGGGCCCCTAACTGCTAACATTTAAAGTGAGATCCATACTCTCAGTCTCTGCTCAATTCTGCCTGTGTGTGTTTTATGTATTGGGAAATTTCACCATTGTTTTCACACAAAAGGGCACACTCAAGTGGGTTATCAGGGGCCAACGCAGAGCTTGAAATGCCACCCTAGAATCACAGGTAGCATAACCCAATAGAAAATCTTAAAGCACAAATGTAATAATTTTATTATGAGATGTTTTACTGATACAGAAATACAAACTCAGTATGTAGGCGGCTGTGTTGCAGTACAGGTAGATCATCGTATCAGTCATGCTATTGGGTCATGTCCCATGAATAGGTGATGATAAAAAGTCCACATTGGATAATGGCAGATTTTAAATAATAATAATTACATTTTATATGTGTACGTCCTTTGAACCAAGAGCTCAAAGAGCTTCACAGAACTTTGTGGTTGTAGTGGATAAGTGCATAAAATGACTGAATGACATGGGAACAGTTGAGACCAACCAGAGCTGGATAAACAGCCTAATCCACATGTCAGAATGTTGTACAACAGGAGCCACTCTTTCCTCTGTGAGAGACTTATCTTTGCTTCATGCTGACCACAGTACCACTGTGTTCCCCTCTCGCGCGCCCAAGGTCCCACACGGGAGAGCGTCCCTACAAGTGTGTGCAGTGCAGCAAGGGCTTTGCCTCCTCCGGGGTCCTGAAGGCCCACATCCGCACCCACTCCGGCCTCAAGGCCTACAAGTGCCTGATCTGCGACACCACCTTCACCACCAGCGGCAGCCTGCGCCGGCACATGACCACCCACAGCGACCTCCGACCCTACATGTGCCCCTACTGCCAGAAGACCTTCAAGTCCTCGCCCAACTGCAGGAAGCACATGAAAACACACAGGTACCGCCCGCACAGGAAAGTCCTCTCGCACTGACAGCTGTGGTCAGTTTTGCAGGGAGGTTTTTTTATGTTCCATGCCTCCATGACTTAAATCTGCTGTAGTCAGGTCTTCCTCAATGGCTGCGTGGTCGCCTAATTCCATGGATTCTTGTCTTGTGATGTAAAATATAGTTTTATGAAGTGGTATTCTCTGTGGAGAAATGAGCTGAAAGCTGAGAGCTGAAATCCACGCCTACATGCTGTAAGTACAAAAGGGAAACGTAGACCGGAGATTGTTGACCCTGACTTTGCACAGTCACACACACCATCTCATCATTTCAGTGTGGATCAATATGATCCTGTGTATTGGCACAGAGCAAAAACAAAAAAGTGTGATTGGAAATTGACTGTAGAAATTGATTGCGCAAAAGGTGCAGTTTGCCCTGACTCCCATAGGAAGCGCACGTCTGATATTAAACTATAGATCAGTATGATCCAGTTCATTTGCTCAGAGTAAAAACCAAAAGAGCATTATCAGTCATGTCGATTGCAGAAACGGATCACGCCAAAAGTGTGCTAACACGGAGTTGATTGTAATAATAATTGATCACACACATTGATCCCCCCCCCCATGTCTCGTCTCTGCAGGTACGAGCTGGCCCAGCAGCTCCAGCAGCAGGGCCCCTCAGATGGGCCCTCGCTGGGGACCCCATGGGGGACCCCACCTCAGCGGTGGCCCACGACATGCAGGTGGAGATCGAGGGCGGCACGCTCCAGCCTCCACCTTCTGGAGTGGGCTCGGAGCAGCAGGCCATGCTGGAGCTGGGCCAGACGCAGGTGGTGGGGGGCGCCCAGCAGGTGGCGCTGCAGACGACGCTGAGCGAAGAAGGCCTGGTGCAGGACGATGGTAAGACGTGAGAACCGTACTGTGACATAACCGCCGAGGCTCAGTCACATGACACTAACTACCATGGCTTTAGGGATTAAGTAAATATGCCTTTTATAGGAGGTGTCGTTGTTGACATTCTCTGCTCGTCTTTAAGGTTCTGGTGAGAGCAGAGAGCATAATCGATTAGAGCAGATTCGAAAACATGCGGCAAAGTAGATTTGAGCGAGAGCTCTGCTTCTTGAGCCAACGTGAGTCAATCTCTCTTGCCTGTAGGCAATAGCCAGCACAGTGTGTGTGTGTGTGTGTGTGTGTGTGGAGGGGGGCGCGTGGGCGTGCGTGTGTGTGTGTGTGTGCGTGCATGTCCATGTGTTCATGGGTTACCAAACAGGCCATAGCAAACAGAATTGGTGCGGTGAGGTGAGTGATGGGCATCACATGGCCTCATGGAATGTCACATTGCCTGTTTGATTTATTTTTGGCCTCAAGTGAAGTCATTCAAAGGCTCTCACTCGGCTTTGGTTGGGTCGAACAGCCTCCGGGTGTTTTTCTGAGGAAGACAGACAAATCAGGGTTGTGTTAATGCCATGTGAAGGTTGTTGAAGCTCTCCTAAACTTTCTATCTCCAGAACTGTGAATGTACGTGTGCTCCCCCGTAATGATACACAAGAGACAGAAAAAGAAGAAAATGAACTCTTAAGGTGTTGACTTTAATACTTGAATTGAGTCTCAAAAGATATCACGGATAATGTGTTCATAAGCAGCTTATTGCAGATTGCAAAATCGGAAGTCAGTTGAGTAATCAGTTTTAAATTAGTTATCTGAAGACATGATTGCTTCCTGGGAATTAGGCTATATGCTCTCAAAACTTGTTTGTCGGTTTCAGATATTTCATTGCATTTATTTACATTATTCAGAACCATGAAACAAAGAATCAAATAATTGGTCCCATCACACCTGAAGATGTGAAAATGTGATCCATAGTGTTATTAAAATGTGTGAGATTCATTCTTTCCTTGCATATTAAATGTAGACATTGTGAAGGTTGGAAACTCATTGCAATGCAGGAGGAATGCGGTGTGAATGAGGTGTGGCTGCAGCCTGTGGCCTCAGAGACCTAACATGGCTCCATTTGAAGGGACTGACCTTGAACTCTGATGGCATCGCACTTAAAGGGAGCCTGTGAATGAAGAAGAAGAAGAGCACAGAATCCTGGAGGACTTTGAGTGTGAGAAAACATCCCTTGCTTCTTCTTCTTCTTCTTCTTCTTTCTTCTTCTCTCAAAAGAAGTGCAGAGAAAGGCACCTGGGTTGAGAAGAAAGCAAGAGACGAAGAACCTGAGTTCAGTTTTGCAAGTGGTCACACAAATCGACGCTCATTTTGCAGCCAAGGCTTCTTCTTGAAGGGCCACGAGGCCAGTAGCCATCAAAAGGACGGATTGCCAAAAGCTTACC
>NC_045162.1:26609428-26611928 GCF_900700415.2 Clupea harengus | reverse complement strand
CTTGCAGGCTTCACCATAGTAGAGATTTTCAGTGTGCTTTCTCTTTCCCTCCCTCCCTCTCTCTCCCTGTCTGTCTCTCTCTCTCTCTGTCACACACACACACACACACACACACACACACACACACACACACACTGTATAATATAATTGATAATGCACTGATATAAAGCAGATGTTGTGGTGTTATATATATCTAATTGTGAACGCTGATCCCCTGCAGGTTTCACCATAGCAGAGGGCTTCAGTGCCCCTCAGTACTCCACAGTGCAGCAGCTACAGGACTCCAGTACGCTAGAGTCACAGGCCCTCTCCTCCAGCTACCACCCACAGAACCTGCTGCATGTGTCCAATGCTGAGGTGGTGAGTGTCTCTTATATACACACACACACACACACACACACGCACGCACACACGCACACACACACACACTCATAGTCATCCTATTCATACATGTTTACCCCTAACACAGGCATACAGCTTTGTACTTACATGCTAACACAAAGACTCACACACACAGTCATCATTTTCAAGTCCATACACATTTATATTAAAATGTTCACACACACACAAATAATCATATTCATGTATGTATTTCTCCTGTCAGTCATACGGATCTTTTCTAACACACACGTGCGCATACACACACATACATAGTTATCTCCTCCTGCCACTGGGCTGTGTTGTGTGGCGACAGTGGTACAGTGGTAGAGAAGTCGTTTAGTAATCAGAAGGTTGCTAGTTCGATTCCCTGTCGAAGCGTCCTTGAGCAAGACACTGAACCCCTAATTGCTCCTGATGTGCAGTGTGCCATCAGTGTAAATGTAAAATGTGTATACATTGTAAGTCGCACATATGTAAGTCGCTTTGGATAAAAGCGTCTTCTAAATGTAAATGTAAATGTAAATGTTGTGTGTTTCCCAGGCCGATGGTCTGCTTCATGAGGCGTCCCAAGGGGAACTGCAGCTCTCTGCCAGACAAGACTATCAGGATGAGGGCGAAGAGATCAAGAGGGCTTACAGGTGTGTGTGTGTGTGTGTGTGTGTGTGTGTGTGTGTGTGTGTGTGTGTGTGTGTGTGTGTGTGTGTGTGCGCGCGCATATGGATGTGTTTTCATACCAGGCCCATCTGAAAAAACACTAAAACACTATTTTTTCCCCCCCAACTACTTGTCAGTTCATTTGGTGACATGATATGTTGCCTGTCAATTACATTACAGGTTTATATAGGAAAGTCACCATCCAAAGGTTATCATTGGCTGTTCTACATTCTACTCATGAGGTGGTGGGATACATATTTCATCTTATTGTCAACTGCTGGCTTAGGTTGACATTTTATCGTTCAGAAGAACACACAGTATGGTCTCGTGTCTTTGCCCTCACCTCAGCTGTCTTACATACCAAGGCTTTGTAGTGTTTGCATACTATCTTTCTTCGATTCTTTGTCGTTGGTGTTTTTAATGCCTTTCACAGCTGGAAAAATAAAAAAAGCCTGTAAGAGACTACATTTACAATGTACACTTACAGCTGACGCTAACTTTTTGATCCGCACTTCTACAAATTCAGGTTGTTGGGCTTTCAAGCAGCTCCTTGTCCGACAGGGCCCTTTTGAAAGAGTGAAAGAAAGGTTTCTTCATTCCGTTCATTTCCTGTGTTCCTGTACTTGCTCTCCTCAGGTTGTTGCTTCAATTAGCTGTCTCAGCATGTTCCCCTCTCCTCCCCGAGCTGTCATCAGCGATAAGGCTGCGTCACGTCTGAAGGATAGCTCTCCCTGATCTTGCCCAAAGCAAAAAGCAAGGAAGAGAGGGGATGGGGGAGGTTTTATGAGCAGATGAAGAAAGGACCTTGTTTTATTTATGAAATAATTCTTTTGTTTGTTTGTCTTTGAAAGAACTTTCAAAAGCTCAAGGACAAGTGTTGTAGCATATCTTAACACTAGATCAGTGTTAAAACAAGGCATCACGAAAGCAATGAGATAGTTGCCTGGAATTTGTTAAGGAGGCAGAATGGGACACTGATGTATTAGCATGGGCACATAAAATTGTATTCAAAGTTGATGTTGTAACCAATTCATTTAGTATGCCGGCACACTGCCCCCTTGTCTCAGCGACTTGAAGCAAATTGAAGTGGACAGTGAGGCAAAGGAAGGTGACCTCTCATCTGCTCCTTCAGAGAACCGAGGTTATATATGTCACCCAATGTTCTCTTTCATACGGCCATGTTGGCCGCTGATCGTTAAAGGGACGGTGCTCTCGAACTCTGAGGTAAATCTTCCGTTAATAGCCATTCCAGTTCAGGGGCCAGGCTATCAGCTTCCAGTTCTCAGGGGCTGGATGCCAGATCGTTCTCTGCATATCGACAGATCCCACAGATGCCCATCAAAATTAGGACCACAAGCTTTGGCTGACTTGACCAATGGGGGGGGGGGGGGGCAACCAGAATCAGCCAATGTTTTTCTTCACAAACTTTGTCCAGCACTGACTGGAGAAGTGCAGGAGGGGGGGG
>NC_045162.1:26594428-26604428 GCF_900700415.2 Clupea harengus | reverse complement strand
AAAGCCTAAGCGTCCCAAAACTAATGGCAGTTCATATTTCCAGTGTTCCACGGAGAAAGGCTCCTCCTGCGTTCTGTGCGTGTGCATTAAGCTCTGATGTGGTGTCGTGTCTGCAGGTCAGAAGCTGTTCGGCTGCCACATGTGCAACACGTCCTTCTCCACTAAAGGCAGCCTGAAAGTGCACATGCGCCTGCACACCGGCTCCAAGCCCTTCAAGTGCCCCTTCTGTGACCTCCGCTTCCGCACATCCGGCCACCGCAAGACCCACATCCAGAGCCACCTGCGGCCCAGCTCCGAGGGCAGGAGGGGCAAGCGGAGCTCGGACCGCCACGCTGGGAGGCACCACGCCACGGAGAGCGACGCCAACCACGCGTCGCAGCAGGCTGCAGGAGGAGGGGCGCAGGCAGACAGCCTTCCACCCGTGGGCCTGCTGCAGACCTCCAGCGCAGACCAAAGCATCTACATCCCCAGCTCCTCGGTCCTCACCGGCCAGTACGACCAGAATCTGCAGCAGTCAGGCCTGGTTGGCCAGGCCTTCTTACCCGCTACCATGTCAGGTAAGGGGTCAGAGTTCATTATGTCATCGTCAAGGGCGCCTCTATTCATCTAGTCATCTATTTCTCACATGATAACCTGAGCTCGCACATATGCCCACAAACACACGCACACGCATACACACACACACACACACACACACACACACACACTCTTAACTGCATAAAAATAGACTTTTATCGGAATACTCTGCTGCTTCAAAATTCTTTTGTTTGTTCTATTGTTTTTTTTCTTTTGCTCTTTTTTTTTTCTTCCAAAAGCTATGTAAATAGGTTTGGAAACCGTGAACACAAAACAAATTTACCTCAAAGTAAACCTTTTAGGATTTTACTTGCTGCATATGTTGTGGGGGGGGGGGGGGGGAGAGTCCTCTGTCTCTCCTCTCTGTGTTTAGTCTTTTCTATTAGTATGTTTGCCGTCGCTGTTCTTGTTCGTTGAGCTGCCTGATTGTGAACGAAAAGAAGCTCCTACGCTCAGACTGGCCTCTCCTCTAAACCACATTGGTGCAAACACTTATTGACAGTGTTCACTTTTTTATCAAATGCCTATTGTCAGTGATGAATGTATTTATTTGTCAGTGATGAATGTATTTATTTGTTACCACTCACTCTCTCTCTCACACACACACATACACATATGCAAACAAAATCCCTCAGACCCCCCTCAACTGCTTAACAAGCATCAAGTTGATTCTGTTAGTAGTAACCCCAGCAGACGGCTCCCAGCTCTGTTTGAGCTCCCCTGTCCAAACATGTGTCTGCAGGATCAGGCTGTCCGCCTCTGCCTCTGCCTCTGCCTCTGCCTCTGCCTCTGCCTCTGCCTCTGCCTCTGCCTCTGCCTCTGCCTCTGCCTCTGTCTCCGCCTCTGCCTCTGCCTCTGCCTCTGCCTCTGCCTCTGCCTCTGCCTCCGCCTCCGCCTCTGCCTCTGCCTCTGCCTCTGCCTCTGCCTCTGCCTCTGCCTCCGCCTCTGCCTCGCTCACAGCAGCCTGCTCTCCCTGTAGTGCACACCATGCTGAACGCGTTGAAGTGACACATGTACCGCTGTGTTCAGGAAGTGTTGGGTCACGTGTTAAAGTGCTGCTTTGAAGCAAACAAGGACGAACATGAGGCGGCATGAGGCGCGGTGCCAAGAACATGTGCGAGTGTAAAGAATCCCCCCCCACACACGGTGGTGTGTGTTTATTTTAAAACCACAAGGCTCTTTTTGAAGGGGTTTCTTCATTGTTTAACTGACAGTTGAGCCTCAGGCATGGATGTGGATGATATGGTCATGAGGGGGAGGAGTTCTTCTTTTTTTTCCTCTCACTCCACGGAGTTTTAGTGGTTTTGGGATGGCTTCATTTTGATGAAATCCCACTCGCTCTAGAGAAACAAAACAGCCGTGAAATGAATTTCCTGTCAGTTTTAGATGGGGAAAGAGTGAGAGAGTGAGCGAGGAAGGGAGTGAGGTAAGCCAAGACTGGGGAAACAGAGATAGAGGGGGGAAGTTTTATTTCTCTGAGAGGGCACCCCTTTACCTCAGAGATAGAGAGAGAGAGAGAGAGAGAGAGAGAGAGAGAGAGAGATTGATTATTCCCACTCCTGAGCGAGTCCGTTAAATTCTCCCACCTCTCTCATCTTATCTCCCTGAGGCAGAGCTGCCCCTTCCTCCTCTCATCTTTCACTCTCCGCTCCGCATGAATGTCATCTCAGCCAGAACAGACAAACATGGAGAGAGAGAGAGAGAGAGAGAGAGAGAGAGAGAGAGAGAGAGAGAGAGAGAGAGAGAGAGAGAGAGAGAGAGAGAGAGAGAGAGAGAGAGAGAGAGAGAGAGAGAGAGAGAGAGAGTAGATGAGCCTCAGTCTCTCTCAGGAGGCCAGACTCTCAGGAGCCCCACAGGTAGAACAGTGGTAAGGGATTAGGTCGTGTAAATCAGGGATCACACCCAAAGAGACAGTAACCCTGGTACATTTGAGAGATTTACACATTTAAACTGTTTTAGTGTTTGGTTATAGTCTACTTCATATGTTACTGTGAGATGTGAATTCTGTTTTAATGTCTGAGCATAGTTTCTTCACTGCAGTCTAACAACAGACATGAGCTGGTCAATTCTCAATGCTATGCAAATGAAATCTGTGTGAAAACAAATCAATTTAGCGTCTTAAGTTGGTGATAGGTGATATTAGCTAGAGTGGCGGGACTAACAAAAAAACGTTCTGAAATGAGGTAGGTGAATATTTTATTTCCAGTGTAGTGAAGTCTATAGGATCGGTGCTTTTAGTTATGTGTTGCATTAACGTTGCATTGCCTTTCTAAAGTCATGTGACTTAGTGACATGTCACGCATATAGTGTTCTGAAAAAAATATTTCAGCAGACAAACTTAGTTGTTTGATGAAAAGTTCCAGTGCCCCCCCCCCCCCGTCTCAAGTTTCAAGAGGTCGTCCTAGAAGTGATCTTAGCCATCATCTTAGTCATAAGCTGATGGTGGTAATGACAGGTCAGTGACAGCTGACTAAGTGCTTAGTGCAAGGTGTCCGAGGCACTGACCGTAAGTAACCATTCCCCGGAGCTCTCCCTGGTGGTACTGGCTAGTGGTTAGTGCACAGCTTTCAGTGGCCTCAAGACAGTTTGAGCTACAACTGCTTCCGTGTGTCTGTCTGTGTGTGTTTGGTTTGGTTGTTGGAAGTTTATTCTTGTGTTTTTTTAAGGGGGTTTCATTTGTGAGAGGTCTTTCAGCACTACCTCACAACCAATCTCTCACTGACTGTGTTCTGACATGGTGGATTTGATCACATTGGAGCGAACCTTTGGCATGATTATAAGAGTATGAGTGTGTGATCAGTGTATGTCTATGTGTGTATTTAACCTGTGTGTGTGTGTGTGTGTGTGTGTGTGTGTGATGGTGTGTTTCTATCAGCAGGGGGTGACCTGACTGTGTCTCTGGGCGAGGGTCTTGCCACTCTGGAGGGCATCCACCTGCAGTTGACCCCCGCCAACCTGGTGTGCCCCAACGTGCAGATCTCCGGTATCTCCGGTATCTCCAGTATCGACGGCAGCAACATCAACAACATTACGCTTCAGGTATGGACACAAAACAAACCTACTGTTTGAGGTGTGTGTGTGTGTGTGTGTGTACACTACTTGTGTGTGTCTTTGTGTTCCTGGCAGTGAGTGTATCAGCTTTCTTCACCACCAACAGTGCAAGATGATATATTAGACCCTTTTCCCAATAATGTTGGCAGTAACGCAACGATGCAACGACGCAACTTTCTCTACACTCCGGTGTACATCATTCGAGTGTTTGACATAGACATGAACATGTCAGGCAGCGGTGTAAAACTGGTCATTTAAATGTGAAAGGCAGACATGGTTCCTTGTAAAGAGCTTGAGTAACACAGATAAGAGGAAACTAGCAGCCTGTTGTTGTGCAGCTCATGAAAAAACCTTACCAACCTGCAAAGGGCTTGGGAGTGTTTTTTGTTTTTTTGGGTCATTTCTAACTATAAGTTGTTATTTGGTAGTACACTGGTAGTTGCGCAATTCGAAATGTTTTTCTGCTTTTATACGACTGTATGCACGTCATCAACGTTGATCAAGAGTGAATAGAAAACGTTAACGCAATGTCTGGGACAGCAGGGGTATTTGTTTGGGCTAACATATGACCGTTCCATGCAATACATTAGCATCAATGATCATCCAATCTGATGCATGATGATGTATGATCAAGCCCGGAGGTGACAATGGAAACCCAACTGGCCTTGGCACGCTTTAGCTCGCCCCGGATTTGGCTCGGAAGTAGAAACACTGGGCAATGGGCAGTCACCACCACACCCTGAACCTATACAGTACCTATATACAGCCTATACTTCTACTGCTTCTATCAATTCAACCATATCTCCATCTCTGGCTCCCTCCCACACCTCCAGATTGACCCCAGCATCCTTCAGCAGACCCTCCAGCAGGGGGGGCTATTGTCCCATGCCGTCACCGGCGACCATGGCCTCCCCCATCACGCAGGTCCCCATCTCATGGCCACCGGCGACCCCTCGGTGTCCGGCAACGTGGTCCTGCACCCCCTCACCAGCCTGGCACTGCAGTCTCCCCTCCCCGGCAACGTCACCATCACCGGCATGTCTGAGCAGGACGCCTCAGGTGAGTGAGGGTGACACTGGGTACACTTGTTATGATATAGATAGATAGATAGATAGATAGATGGATACTTTATTAATCCCGAGGGAAATTTAGGTCATCCAGTTGAAACACTTATAAAACTCACCGACACACATACATAAATCACATACACATGGGGAGAACATGTTCACAAGAAGTAGGGTGTTTACAGATACAAGAATGGGTCTGACCCTATGGTACAATATGCATTGATCGTGACAGTGTAGATGTCCAGGAGGAAAGTGTTCTTGTGCTGCAAGTGTGGAAAGTGCAAAAAGATAGTGTTCTTGTGCTTGTGTGGAAAGTGCAAAGATAGTGTTCTTGTGCTTGTGTGTGTGTGGATAGTGCAAAGAGATAGTGCAGAATATAAGAGGTTAAGTCTGTGCAAGGGGCTAGTATCTAGTATAGCCAGTAAAGGGATGGACAGTGGGTTGGTATAATAATGAGATGAGATGAGAAGGGGTGGGCAGACTGAGGTAGACTCATGCAGGGAAGACCATCACCCCACCCCACCCCCCCCCCCCCCCCCCCCCCCCCCCCCCCCTTCTGCGTGGCGTTGTAAAGCTGAATGGCCCTGGGGACAAAGGACCTCCTCAGCCTGTCCGATGACGTGATGATGATGATGATCCGATGATATGACACCAGACATACTGCCATTACATCAGTGTTGAATATTGTGTCACATAATCAGAAACATGAACCAGAACTGAATTGATCAGATCTAATAAGGTGACAGTTGTTTTCCAAAAGGAGAAATATGTATCCATTTGTGGGTAAATGTTCTGGGGAATTGATGCACTGAGACCCCTTGATATCAGGCTTCACAGCCGTTCTACAGTCCATCCGCACTCATTCATTCAGAACCTCTCTCTGGGTATCATGGTGTACACAGTTCATCCATCTATTCATCCAGCGTGCGCTTTGGGGAAAAAATCTGAGAGAATAAATCAAATGTACCGACTTGGTTACAGCAGAAGTCAGACCTTCCAACCATTAAAGACTCGGTGCAGCAAAACAGGGATCTGCCCTATTCTTCACACTAAATGTATTAATATGTTATATTATATCATGTGTTATTTACTTGCTATTTATATAATGGCAACTTGTTTCGTCACTTCATTTGAGTCAGCCTGGGAGTGTCCCTCCATCCTACAACGGTAGCTCCTGTAATTGCATTTTTACTTGTAATATTTCTTCTGTTTTGTTGAGGGTCCTGTAAAATATGACAATATGCTGCTTTGGATCCTTTTCATTTTTTGCTTCCATTTGACTAGCTAGCTGTACTTTTCACGCTCAAATAGACAATGTTTGCTTGGTGGCGCTCTGAAAAGTCATGTATCGATCAAGGCCAATGGAACCAGGATCGTCACCATGCGCGCGTGCACCGACATCCATAGTCCGACGTAGCAGCGCTTTAGTCTATTTTTCTAAAACATTTCCATTGTTGGTATTCCATCCTGCAGGCTCTCAGGAGTTGACCCACGTGATGGGCGCCGCGGGGCTGGTGACTGGAGCGGGCGGCGGGCAGGAGATCACGCTGACCATCAATAACTCCAGCCTGACGCAGGTGCTCGCCCAGGCCCAAGCCCAGGCCCAGGCCTCCGCTGCAGGAGCTGCTCCCACTGCCAACAACACACAGGAGATCACTCTCACCATATCAGGTATGTGTGTGTGTGTGTGTGTGTGTGTGTGTGTGTGTGTGTGTGTGCATGTTCTCCGTCTCCATCCCCACCCTCCTCTCTGTTCAAATTCAAAATTCAAGGTTGCTTTATTAGCATGACTGCGTGTGTGTGTGTGTGTGTGTGTGTGTGTGTGTGTTCAACTTCCTATTGCTTTTCTATGCAGGCCAAGACCTGCTCCAGCAGCATGGCGGCCACTCTGCTGCAGACATGAACAGCGGGATGAGACTGGCATCACCCATGGGTGCCCAGGCCGGCGGTGCCACCCTCACCATCACTAACGAGCAGCTCCTGCCTCACAGCCCATCTAACACCACCATGTCCGGTAAGTACGGACACACACACACACTCACAAACTCATTCAAACACACACACACACAAACGCTTTGTACAACCGAGATGTTCTTGACACAGATGTGTGTGGCTTTCAGGCTTCGGTTCCTATTGTGTAAGGAGGAGGTGTTCAAGGCACATCAAAGGGGAGCAGTGCTCCTCTGTCCTGGCCTCCCCTCAACCCTGCTGTTAGTGTACACTATTGGTCTTAGGTTTTTGGACTCAACAAAGAAAGCCCAAAGAATTTGATGTATCCAGCCTAAAACCTGAAGTTCTGAGAGTTCCCCAGGAACTGGAACAGAACTTAGAACTTCATGTAAAGCCCTCATTGGGATCCATTCCACATAGGCCATATGTCGCATGTAATAAATGTATGTTTGACAACTAGTGCAGCCTCTCCAGAAACTGTGTTTGAGTTTAGTGTTCAGAGCTTTTATGTGAGGTTGTTTGTTGTTGTGAGTTTTTTGGTTTGTTTCAAAGGCAGAAACTTTTAACATTGGTATGTATTATGTTTGAAGTTGGCAAGAGGGTTTTGAACTTTGAAGCAAGTGTTTTGTTTGGGGCCATTGAACGCATTATGGATTTGAATCCGTCCGAGTGGGCGTGAGGTCGATGGTTATTACACTTACTGCACGACTCATTGACTTATTGGTCTGCTCTGGAAAATTACTGCCTCTCGATTGAAGAGGACAGTGGAAGGAATTAAACAGCAGAGTTAAAGCTGCAGTCCGCAATTCTAAGGCAATACACTTTTTGTCAAATTGACCAAATTGCTCCTCACTGTCCTCTCTGTTCAGTATGTGTTCATATACAGTCCTGGCGATGTAAATGGGAAACAAACATAGTAGCTCGGACTGAGCCATAAACTTTTTTAGCCAAATTAGCCAATCATCACTAAAGGGAGGGCTGTCATTTGATTGGGTGTTGAACTCAAATATCAACAAACTTAAGCCAGAACCACAGACTGCATCTTTAAAGTAACACTATGCAATAATTTGACACTTTTTGAGGTATGGTTTTATAGGGAGATAGTTTTGGTACCATCCTCAAATTCATTTTGATAGCATATGGTCATGTGAAGGACAGATAAACACCTGTGTCTTCCCCACTAGCCATCCAAGAAATGCCCTATGTAGTTCTGTCTTGCAGGCTGGAACACCCTGCAAAAATGGAAGAAAAGCTACATGACATTGCCAGCTATACTGCCAAAAAACACCACTTATTGTGTTGGCAAGCTTACACATGTATAGCAGTGTCAACTGGGCTGTTGGTGGTGTTGGCAAGGTTTTTGCATACCTTTTAGGTCGTTAGCTTGCTAGTTTTGGAACAGAACTCCTTATTGCTGCTTTAAAGAAAGTCCCAGTCAGGTTATGTATGCTCTGGACAGGTGATTGTGTCACTCCTTGGGTGTGGGTGTAATTGGTCTAATCTCCTGTCAGTCACCAGCCTGCCTCCTTGCACCTCCCTATCACACACCGGCGTGACCCAGAGCCTGGTGATGTCATCAGCGGGGATGGCCAGCGACGGGAGCGTGACTCTCACACTGGCAGACCCTCAGATGCTGGACGCGGTCACGCTCAACCTCAACGCACAGGTACACTCACACTCACACACACACACACACACACACACACACACACACACTCCACCTGAGCTCGCAGGTACACACATACACACACACACACACACACACACACACACACACACACACAGACCCTCAGATGCTGGACGCGGTCACGCTCAACCTCAACGCACAGGTACACTCACACTCACACACACACACACACACACACACACACACACACACACACACACACACTCCACCTGAGCTCGCAGGTACACACATACACACACACACACACACACACACACACACACACACACACGTGCATTCACACTCCACCTGAGCTGGCAGGTACACACACACACACACACACACACACACAGACCCTCAGATGCTGGACGCGGTCACGCTCAACCTCAACGCACAGGTACACTCACAGTCACACACACACACACACACACACACACGTACATTCACACTCCACCTGAGCTCGCAGGTACACACACACACACACACACACACACACACACACACACGTACATTCACACTCCACCTGAGCTTGCAGGTACACACATACACATACGCACGTACACACGTGTACAAGCTCAACCTAGTGCATAGTGAGTGTATCACCCGATTCTCTCTCTTTCTCCTGGCATCAGCAAAGCCAGCAGTTCACCAGTGTCATGAGTGACCAGGGTCTCCAAGGGCAACCAGTCACCTCCGCTCAGCAGGTCATACTCGTCAGCCACCCCACCCAGACCACCGTGGCCACACTGGAGGACAACCTCAGGGTGAGAGAGAGAGAGAGAGAGAGAGAGAGAGAGAGAGAGAGAGAGAGAGTGAGTGAGTGAGTGAGTGTGTGTGTGTGTGTTAGGGATGGGCATTCGATTAAATTGTCTTAATCGATCGTCGGGAGAATTAACGATCGATTTTCGATTAATCATTAATATTTTTATATTAAAATTCACTATTTATAGGCTATATTAAAATGCAGTGAAAATAGAAAAAAACACAGCGTGTTTCCTCATTGAGATCTTTATTACAAGATGAACAACTCTTGTGGCAGTTAAATTTACAAGATGGTCAACCCTTGTGGCAGTTAAACGGGATCTGTCCAATGGTTACACTTGAAAATATGCGCTGCTGTACTCTTAAGCAGCGGAGCCGACAGCTAGAAGCCGGTGCTCATAAACACAACTGACCCTCGTTTTTTTTTTCTCCCAAAAAAAATCTGATTATAAATAAATTAGTGCTGTCAATAGATTAAAACACATTTTGAAATTCATTAATCTAGATTAATCGCGATTAAACGTTTGTTTTTCTTCTAAAGACTAAATCTTAACGAGTAATCGCTTCAGACAGCGTGTATTTTAGACACTGTTGTTTAATTGTATTTTTTTCGGCTCTCTCGCCGTCATACAAGGAATGTATGCGAGACACAATGGTGCCCCTCGACGGTAAATCGTAAGAATTGTCCCCTGAAGCAATTCGAATCACCTCAGTCAGCCCACCGTCTTCAACTATGTTGATGGGCTGACAGTCACCGGCAACCCAAACTGCTACAGCGTTGGTAACCTTTTCACGGACTGGTCTAGTTATTTTCCTAGAGAAGTCGTGGAGTGTGGGTTGGTGACCATCTAACCTGGGACTGCTTTCTGTCGGGTGATTTGCATTAAGGTGATAACTAAGGTGATTGTTCCGTCATTTTGTCTCTTAA
>NC_045162.1:26589428-26591928 GCF_900700415.2 Clupea harengus | reverse complement strand
CCCCTCTTTTCTCATTTCACTTCTGCCCTGCCCTGGCCCTGCCCTCTCCCAGCGGACCTCCACACGGAGATAGAGAGAGACTGTTTTTCAGATAAATAAGTCAGCATATTGAAGCGTTTGGTATGGTCACCAGTTTTGCTCAGATGCTCAGTGGTGAAGCGCATTGTGCGTGTAAAGAAGAGGTCCCCGGGCATCATGGAGAGGCTGTCCTGGGTGAGGCAGAGTCAGCCAGTCAGTTGGACAGGTGTCCTCTCGAGTCCCTCTGCCCATAAGCACTTCAACGGTGTCCTCTCCTCTCCATGTAATAGACCTCTCTCTCCAGCGGACAAACAACCGAAGCCCTCAGACAAGCAGCCGGCACAAAGTCCCTGAAGAGTCCTTTAGAGAAAGTTGTGTTTTGTGTGTGTGTGTGTGTGTGTGTGTGTGTGTGTGTGTGTGTGTGTGTGTGTGTCTGTGTGTGTGTAAATATTGTGTGGATGTGTACATACTTGTTGGAGGGAGTGCCATGCATTTGAGTGTGGATGGGGGTGCATGCTGATAACCACTCCGATTGTCTCGAGTACTGGCCGTATACCATCCTTGATCCATAAGTCCTCTTGAACAAAAGCATCTTGGAGAAGGACTCTTGACTGCTTAAAGTTAATCTGTGAACAGAAACCTCAATGGTGCGGATAAATGTGTCGAACTCTTTACATGCGTGGCTAGGAGCTCAACGCAATGGCCTAGCTCATTCCCAATTCCTTGCACATCCGGCTTCTGGAAGCTTCCGCATCTCATTTATGGAATGCAGCGCTCCACTGGTGCGTATGAGCACGACTGGTGATTAACTGTGACAGAGAAAGGGTTGGATTGGGTTCCAGAGACGGTTAAAAGAAACACACACACACCCGTTTCCCTCTCACTATCTCTTCCTTCCTCTCTTTCCCCCCATCTGTCTGTCTCACTCTATTTTGGTGAACTTTCTCGTGGTTAGCATGTTCCTGTCTCTTCTTTTCCTCCCTGTAGTTAAAAGGTGAGTCAGCTGTGTGAGTTTCAGTTCATGAATTCAACCTCTCTCTCTCTCCCTCTCTCTCTCTATCAGTTCTTAAACCGTCTTTGTCCCTCCTTTTTTCTCTCTTTCTCTTTCCGTCCTCCATCTGTTTTGATCTCTGTTGTGGGGACACGAGCATGAACTCATTCCTCTTCCACAGCTATTCTCCATGGCTCTGTGCACACAAATCGCCCCCCCCCCCCCTCCCATAACTCTAGACACGTTGAAGGACAGACGAATGACAAGGTGAATGAAAGCTCGACAGACGCAGTTGCCAGCTTGATTGATGGCCTTTGCCAGATTGCCAGGTTGATTGAAAGTGTATATCACACAGGCACCGCCATGCCCGCTGCAGGTACCAGTTAATGCTTGTTTTCTCGCGATTTAAGGGCGCCTCGTTAGGGTTGTAAGAGATTTAGCCGTGCCGAGGGTGATGAATTAGGAAGAGCTACACCCCGGCTTAGATTCGCCCCGGTGCTTCGGCAACGGCGGAGTTACCATTGTGAGTAATCTGTCAGGAGTTTTCTACGAAGCTTTGGAAATTGGCTTATTTCCACCTAGGTTGGAATTGAAGCTGAGCGAGTGACATGCCAATGGCGAGCAGTTGCAGAGGAGTTGACATGGACTGGCAATGATGGTGGAACACAAAGTCATTGGAATATAACTGCACCTTTTTCTTGCTGATTGGGTCATGACTCGGCGGAAAACATCCAACTTTTGCCACCCACATTAGTGAGTGAGTGAGTGAAGTGAGTGAGTTAAGATTTCCAGGTATAATTGAACTGCTGGTGAATTAAATCTGTTACCTCAAAATGAATTGAACCTTGCCTTTAATTCAAAGCCTAGGAAAGGTGAACAGCATGTGTGCCCTCTGGCTAAGAACAAGGGTCTATTAACATGGCAGCTGGATTGAAGCAAAGCCACAAGTTTTCTTTTAGGTTATACATACTTTGAACAACTGACCAGAGGCTTTTCCCCCCCACCACCCCAGGACTGCAGATCTATTGTATGTGGTTAATGAACCTATGCATAATATGTTTGCATTTGCCAGGACCTGTCACTACTAAGTGAAAAAGCACTTCATGGGGTGTGAAATTCACGGATATTTGCACTTAATCAGACGTTCACTGCTAGAGTTGGTCCGTTGGGAAAAGATGGGTGCCACTACACTGACGTTAATGAGTTTCGCTCTAAAATGTGTGTGTCGGCTGAAATTGATGTTTGTTTCCCCCAGTTCTTCTGCAGCTAACAGCCTGATCGCTGTCTGGCGCGTGATGCGGGGGATTTATGTTACACTTGTTTGCCTTGGTTCCTGTAGCTCCAATTTATTTTTCTGCCCCTGGATCTTTTGAAAGGTGGCTTGTCTCTCAGAGCAGCCATGAGATAAGACACAGAGACACAGCGAAGTCCCACTGGCTGTTATGCAAGAGGATCCCCGGTGGGAATTGGATCCTCACACAGAGAGCTGGA